>NW_027617912.1:0-92148 GCF_964187855.1 Myxine glutinosa | reverse complement strand
AAAAGTGTTTTTTCCACACTAATACAAGTGCAAAAGTGGTTTCCTGCACCCAACACAAGTGCGAAAAGTTGTTTTTCAACACTAACACAAGTGCGAAAAGTGGTTTTCAACACTAACACAAGTGAGAAAAGTGGTTTTTCCACACTAATACAAGTGCAAAAGTGGTTTCCTGCGACCAACACAAGTGCGAAAAGTGGTTTTTCAACACTAACACAAGTGCGAAAAGTGGTTTTTCAACACTATCACAAGTGCAAAAAGTGTGTTTTCCACACTAATACAAGTGCAAAAGTGGTTTCCTGCACCAACACAAGTGCGAAAAGTGGTTTTTCAACACTAACACAAGTGCGAAAAGTGGTTTTTCAACACTAACACAAGTGCGAAAAGTGTTTTTCCACACTAATACAAGTGCAAAAGTGGTTTCCTGCACCAACACAAGTGCGAAAAGTGGTTTTTCAACAATAACACAAGTGTGAAAAGTGGTTTTTCAACACTAACACAAGTGCGAAAAGTGGTTTTCCCACACTAATACAAGTACAAAAGTGGTTTCCTGCACCAACACAAGTGCGAAAAGTGGTTTTTCAACACTAACACAAGTGCGAAAAGTGGTTTTTCAACACTATCACAAGTGCAAAAAGTGTTTTTTCCACACTAATACAAGTGCAAAAGTGGTTTCCTGCACCAACACAAGTGCGAAAAGTGGTTTTTCAACACTAACACAAGTGCGAAAAGTGGTTTTAAAACACTATCACAAGTGCAAAAAGGGTTTTTTCCACACTAATACAAGTGCAAAAGTGGTTACCTGCACCAACACAAGTGCGAAAAGTGGTTTTTCAACACTAACGCAAGTGCGAAAAGTGGTTTTTCAACACTAACACAAGTGCGAAAAGTGTTTTTTCCACACTAATACAAGTGCAAAAGTGGTTTCCTGCACCAACACAAGTGCGAAAAGTGGTTTTTCAACACTAACACAAGTGCGAAAAGTGGTTTTTCAACAGTATCACAAGTGCAAAAAGTGTTTTTTCCACACTAATACAAGTGCAAAAGTGGTTTCCTGCACCAACACAAGTGCGAAAAGTGGTTTTTCAACACTAACACAAGTGCGAAAAGTGGTTTTTCAACAGTAACACATGTGCGCAAAGTGGTTTTTCCACACTAATACAAGTGCAAAAGTGGTTTCCTGCACCAACACAAGTGCGAAAAGTGGTTTTTCAACACTAACACAAGTGCGAAAAGTGGTTTTTCAACACTATCACAAGTGCAAAAAGTGTTTTTACCACACTAATACAAGTAAAAAAGTGGTTTCCTGCACCAACACAAGTGCGAAAAGTGTTTTTCAACACTAACACAAGTGCGAAAAGTGGTTTTTCAACACTATCACAAGTGCAAAAGTGTTTTTTCCACACTAATACAAGTGCAAAAGTGGTTTCCTGCACCAACACAAGTGCGAAAAGTGGTTTTTCAACACTAACAGAAGTGCGAAAAGTGGTTTTTAAACACTATCACAAGTGCAAAAAGTGTTTTTTTACACACTAATACAAGTGCAAAAGTGGTTTCCTGCACCAACACAAGTGCGAAAAGTGGTTTTTCAACACTAACACAAGTGCGAAAAGTGGTTTTTCAACACTAAAACAAGTGCGAAAAGTGGTTTTTCAACAGTATCACAAGTGCAAAAAGTGTTTTTTCCACACTAATACAAGTGCAAAAGTGGTTCCTGCACCAACACAAGTGCGAAAAGTGGTTTTTTCAACACTAACACAAGTGCGAAAAGTGGTTTTTCAACACTCACACAAGTGCGAAAAGTGGTTTTTCAACACTATCACAAGTGCAAAAAGTGTTTTTTCCACACTACTACAAGTGCAAAAGTGGTTTCCTGCACCAACACAAGTGCGAAAAGTGGTTTTTCAACACTAACACAAGTGCGAAAAGTGGTTTTCAACAATAACACAAGTGCGAAAAGTGGTTTTTCAACACTATCACAAGTGCAAAAAGTGTTTTTTCCACACTAATACAAGTGCAAAAGTGGTTTCCTGCACCAACACAAGTGCGAAAAGTGGTTTTTCAACACTAACACAAGTGCGAAAAGTGGTTTTTCAACACTAACACAAGTGCGAAAAGTGGTTTTTCCACACTAATACAAGTGCAAAAGTGGTTTCCTGCACCAACACAAGTGCGAAAAGTGGTTTTTCAACACTAACACAAGTGCGAAAAGTGGTTTTTCAACACTATCACAAGTGCAAAAAGTGTTTTTACCACACTAATACAAGTAAAAAAGTGGTTTCCTGCACCAACACAAGTGCGAAAAGTGGTTTTTCAACACTAACACAAGTGCGAAAAGTGGTTTTTCAACACTAACACAAGTGCGAAAAGTGGTTTTTCCACACTAATACAAGTGCAAAAGTGTTTTCCTGCACCAACACAAGTGCGAAAAGTGGTTTTTCAACACTAACACAAGTGCGAAAAGTGGTTTTTCAACACCATCACAAGTGCAAAAAGTGTGTTTTCCACACTAATACAAGTGCAAAAGTGGTTTCCTGCACCAACACAAGTGCGAAAAGTGGTTTTTCAACACTAACACAAGTGCGAAAAGTGGTTTTTCAACACTAACACAAGTGCAAAAAGTGGTTTTTCCACACTAATACAAGTGCAAAAGTGGTTTCCTGCACCAACACAAGTGCGAAAAGTGGTTTTTTAACAATAACACAAGTGCGAAAAGTGGTTTTTCAACACTAACACAAGTGCGAAAAGTGGTTTTTCCACACTAGTACAAGTGCAAAAGTGGTTTCCTGCACCAACACAAGTGCGAAAAGTGGTTTTTCAACACTAACACAAGTGCGAAAAGTGGTTTTCAACACTATCACAAGTGCAAAAAGTGTTTTTTCCACACTAATACAAGTGCAAAAGTGGTTTCCTGCACCAACACAAGTGCGAAAAGTGGTTTTTCAACACTAACACAAGTGCGAAAAGTGGTTTTTCAACACTATCACAAGTGCAAAAAGTGTTTTTTCCACACTAATACAAGTGCAAAAGTGGTTTCCTGCACCAACACAAGTGCGAAAAGTGGTTTTCCAACACTAACACAAGTGCGAAAAGTGGTTTTTCAACACTAACACAAGTGCGAAAAGTGGTTTTTCAACACTATCACAAGTGCAAAAAGTGTTTTTTCCACACTAATACAAGTGCAAAAGTGGTTTCCTGCAGCAACACAAGTGCGAAAAGTGGTTTTTCAACACTAACACAAGTGCGAAAAGTGGTTTTTCAACACTAACACAAGTGCGAAAGTGGTTTTAAACACTATCACAAGTGCAAAAAGTGTTTTTTCCACACTAATACAAGTGCAAAAGTGGTTTCCTGCACCAACACAAGTGCGAAAAGTGGTTTTTCAACACTAACACAAGTGCGAAAAGTGGTTTGTCAACACTAACACAAGTGAGAAAAGTGTTTTTCCACACTAATACAAGTGAAAAAGTGGTTTCCTGCACCAACACAAGTGCGAAAAGTGGTTTTTCAACACTAACACAAGTGCGAAAAGTGGTTTTTCAACACTAACACAAGTGCGAAAAGTGGTTTTTCAACACTATCACAAGTGCAAAAAGTGTTTTTTCCACACTAATACAAGTTCAAAAGTGGTTTCCTGCACCAACACAAGTGCGAAAAGTGGTTTTTCAACACTAACACAAGTGCGAAAAGTGGTTTTTCAACACTAACACAAGTGCGAAAGTGGTTTTTAAACACTATCACAAGTGCAAAAAGTGTTTTTTCCACACTAATACAAGTGCAAAAGTGGTTTCCTGCACCAACACAAGTGCGAAAAGTTGTTTTTCAACACTAACACAAGTGCGAAAAGTGGTTTTTCAACACTAACACAAGTGAGAAAAGTGGTTTTTCCACACTAATACAAGTGCAAAAGTGGTTTCCTGCACCAACACAAGTGCGAAAAGTGGTTTTTCAACACTAACACAAGTGCGAAAAGTGGTTTTTCAACACTATCACAAGTGCAAAAAGTGTGTTTTCCACACTAATACAAGTGCAAAAGTGGTTTCCTGCACCAACACAAGTGCGAAAAGTGGTTTTTCAACACTAACACAAGTGCGAAAAGTGGTTTTTCAACACTAACACAAGTGCGAAAAGTGTTTTTTCCACACTAATACAAGTGCAAAAGTGGTTTCCTGCACCAACACAAGTGCGAAAAGTGGTTTTTCAACAATAACACAAGTGTGAAAAGTGGTTTTTCAACACTAACACAAGTGCGAAAAGTGGTTTTCCCACACTAATACAAGTACAAAAGTGGTTTCCTGCACCAACACAAGTGCGAAAAGTGGTTTTTCAACACTAACACAAGTGCGAAAAGTGGTTTTTCAACACTATCACAAGTGCAAAAAGTGTTTTTTCCACACTAATACAAGTGCAAAAGTGGTTTCCTGCACCAACACAAGTGCGAAAAGTGGTTTTCAACACTAACACAAGTGCGAAAAGTGGTTTTTCAACACTAACACAAGTGCGAAAAGTGTTTTTTCCACACTAATACAAGTGCAAAAGTGGTTTCCTGCACCAACACAAGTGCGAAAAGTGGTTTTTCAACAATAACACAAGTGCGAAAAGTGGTTTTTCAACACTAACACAAGTGTGAAAAGTGGTTTTTCCACACTAATACAAGTGCAAAAGTGGTTTCCTGCACCAACACAAGTGCGAAAAGTGGTTTTTCAACACTAACACAAGTGCGAAAAGTGGTTTTAAAACACTATCACAAGTGCAAAAAGTGTTTTTTTCCACACTAATACAAGTGCAAAAGTGGTTTCCTGCACCAACACAAGTGCGAAAAGTGGTTTTTCAACACTAACACAAGTGCGAAAAGTGGTTTTTCAACACTATCACAAGTGCAAAAAGTGTTTTTTCCACACTAATACAAGTGCAAAAGTGGTTTCCTGCACCAACACAAGTGCGAAAAGTGGTTTTTCAACACTAACACAAGTGCGAAAAGTGGTTTTTCAACACTAACACAAGTGCGAAAAGTGGTTTTTCAACACTATCACAAGTGCAAAAAGTGTTTTTTCCACACTAATACAAGTGCAAAAGTGGTTTCCTGCACCAACACAAGTGCGAAAAGTGGTTTTTCAACACTAACACAAGTGCGAAAAGTGGTTTTTCAACACTAACACAAGTGCGAAAGTGGTTTTTAAACACTATCACAAGTGCAAAAAGTGTTTTTTCCACACTAATACAAGTGCAAAAGTGGTTTCCTGCACCAACACAAGTGTGAAAAGTGGTTTTTCAACACTAACACAAGTGCGAAAAGTGGTTTTTCAACACTAACACAAGTGAGAAAAGTGTTTTTCCACACTAATACAAGTGCAAAAGTGGTTTCCTGCACCAACACAAGTGCGAAAAGTGGTTTTTCAACACTAACACAAGTGCGAAAAGTGGTTTTTCAACACTATCACAAGTGCAAAAAGTGTGTTTTCCACACTAATACAAGTGCAAAAGTGGTTTCCTGCACCAACACAAGTGCGAAAAGTTGGTTTTTCAACACTAACACAAGTGCGAAAAGTGGTTTTTCAACACTAACACAAGTGCGAAAAGTGTTTTTTCCACACTAATACAAGTGCAAAAGTGGTTTCCTGCACCAACACAAGTGCGAAAAGTGGTTTTTCAACAATAACACAAGTGTGAAAAGTGGTTTTTCACCAACAAACACAAGTGCGAAAAGTGGTTTTCCCACACTAATACAAGTACAAAAGTGGTTTCCTGCACCAACACAAGTGCAAAAAGTGGTTTTTCAACACTAACACAAGTGCGAAAAGTGGTTTTTCAACACTATCACAAGTGCAAAAAGGGTTTTTTCCACACTAATACAATTGCAAAAGTGGTTTCCTGCACCAACACAAGTGCGAAAAGTGGTTTTTCAACACTAACACAAGTGCGAAAAGTGGTTTTTCAAACACTAACACAAGTGCGAAAAGTGTTTTTTCCACACTAATACAAGTGCAAAAGTGGTTTCCTGCACCAACACAAGTGCGAAAAGTGGTTTTTCAACAATAACACAAGTGTGAAAAGTGGTTTTTCAACACTAACACAAGTGTGAAAAGTGGTTTTTCCACACTAATACAAGTGCAAAAGTGGTTTCCTGCACCAACACAAGTGCGAAAAGTGGTTTTTCAACACTAACACAAGTGCGAAAAGTGGTTTTAAAACACTATCACAAGTGCAAAAAGTGTTTTTTCCACACTAATACAAGTGCAAAAGTGGTTTCCTGCACCAACACAAGTGCGAAAAGTGGTTTTTCAACACTAACACAAGTGCGAAAAGTGGTTTTTCAACACTATCACAAGTGCAAAAAGTGTTTTTTCCACACTAATACAAGTGCAAAAGTGGTTTCCTGCACCAACACAAGTGCGAAAAGTGGTTTTTCAACACTAACACAAGTGCGAAAAGTGGTTTTTCAACACTAACACAAGTGCGAAAAGTGGTTTTTCAACACTATCACAAGTGCAAAAAGTGTTTTTTCCACACTAATACAAGTGCAAAAGTGGTTTCCTGCACCAACACAAGTGCGAAAAGTGGTTTTTCAACACTAACACAAGTGCGAAAAGTGGTTTTTCAACACTAACACAAGTGCGAAAGTGGTTTTTAAACACTATCACAAGTGCAAAAAGTGTTTTTTCCACACTAATACAAGTGCAAAAGTGGTTTCCTGCACCAACACAAGTGCGAAAGTGGTTTTTCAACACTAACACAAGTGCGAAAAGTGGTTTTTCAACACTAACACAAGTGAGAAAAGTGGTTTTTCCACACTAATACAAGTGCAAAAGTGGTTTCCTGCACCAACACAAGTGCGAAAAGTGGTTTTTCAACACTAACACAAGTGCGAAAAGTGGTTTTTCAACACTATCACAAGTGCAAAAAGTGTTTTTTCCACACTAATACAAGTGCAAAAGTGGTTTCCTGCACCAACACAAGTGCGAAAAGTGGTTTTTCAACACTAACACAAGTGCGAAAAGTGGTTTTTCAACACTAACACAAGTGCGAAAAGTGTTTTTTCCACACTAATACAAGTGCAAAAGTGGTTTCCTGCACCAACACAAGTGCGAAAAGTGGTTTTTCAACAATAACACAAGTGTGAAAAGTGATTTTTCACCACAAACACAAGTGCGAAAAGTGATTTTCCCACACTAATACAAGTACAAAAGTGGTTTCCTGCACCAACACAAGTGCAAAAAGTGGTTTTTCAACACTAACACAAGTGCGAAAAGTGGTTTTTCAACACTATCACAAGTGCAAAAAGGGTTTTTCCACACTAATACAAGTGCAAAAGTGGTTACCTGCACCAACACAAGTGCGAAAAGTGGTTTTTCAACACTAACGCAAGTGCGAAAAGTGGTTTTTCAACACTAACACAAGTGCGAAAAGTGTTTTTTCCACACTAATACAAGTGCAAAAGTGGTTTCCTGCACCAACACAAGTGCGAAAAGTGGTTTTTCAACACTAACACAAGTGCGAAAAGTGGTTTTTCAACAGTACCACAAGTGCAAAAAGTGTTTTTTCCACACTAATACAAGTGCAAAAGTGGTTTCCTGCACCAACACAAGTGCGAAAAGTGGTTTTTCAACACTAACACAAGTGCGAAAAGTGGTTTTTCAACAGTAACACATGTGCGCAAAGTGGTTTTTTCCACACTAATACAAGTGCAAAAGTGGTTTCCTGCACCAACACAAGTGCGAAAAGTGGTTTTTCAACACTAACACAAGTGCGAAAAGTGGTTTTTCAACACTATCACAAGTGCAAAAAGTGTTTTTACCACACTAATACAAGTAAAAAAGTGGTTTCCTGCACCAACACAAGTGCGAAAAGTGGTTTTTCAACACTAACACAAGTGCGAAAAGTGGTTTTTCAACACTATCACAAGTGCAAAAAGTGTTTTTTCCACACTAATACAAGTGCAAAAGTGGTTTCCTGCACCAACACAAGTGCGAAAAGTGGTTTTTCAACACTAACAGAAGTGCGAAAAGTGGTTTTTAAACACTATCACAAGTGCAAAAAGTGTTTTTTACACACTAATACAAGTGCAAAAGTGGTTTCCTGCACCACCACAAGTGCGAAAAGTGGTTTTTCAACACTAACACAATTGCGAAAAGTGGTTTTTCAACATTATCACAAGTGCAAAAAGTGTTTTTTCCACACTAATACAAGTGCAAAAGTGGTTTCCTGCACCAACACAAGTGCGAAAAGTGGTTTTTCAACACTAACACAAGTGCGAAAAGTGGTTTTTCAACACTAACACAAGTGCGAAAAGTGGTTTTTCAACACTATCACAAGTGCAAAAAGTGTTTTTTTCCACACTAATACAAGTTCAAAAGTGGTTTCCTGCACCAACACAAGTGCGAAAAGTGGTTTTTCAACACTAACACAAGTGCGAAAAGTGGTTTTTCAACACTAACACAAGTGCGAAAGTTTTTTTAAAACACTATCACAAGTGCAAAAAGTGTTTTTTCCACACTAATACAAGTGCAAAAGTGGTTTCCTGCACCAACACAAGTGCGAAAAGTTGTTTTTCAACACTAACACAAGTGCGTAAAGTGGTTTTTCAACACTAACACAAGTGAGAAAAGTGGTTTTTCCACACTAATACAAGTGCAAAAGTGGTTTCCTGCACCAACACAAGTGCGAAAAGTGGTTTTTCAACACTAACACAAGTGCGAAAAGTGGTTTTTCAACACTATCACAAGTGCAAAAAGTGTGTTTTCCACACTAATACAAGTGCAAAAGTGGTTTCCTGCACCAACACAAGTGCGAAAAGTGGTTTTTCAACACTAACACAAGTGCGAAAAGTGGTTTTTCAACACTAACACAAGTGCGAAAAGTGTTTTTTCCACACTAATACAAGTGCAAAAGTGGTTTCCTGCACCAACACAAGTGCGAAAAGTGGTTTTTCAACAATAACACAAGTGTGAAAAGTGGTTTTTCAACACTAACACAAGTGCGAAAAGTGGTTTTCCCCACACTAATACAAGTACAAAAGTGGTTTCCTGCACCAACACAAGTGCGAAAAGTGTTTTTTCAACACTAACACAAGTGCGAAAAGTGGTTTTTCCACACTAATACAAGTGCAAAAGTGGTTTCCTGCACCAACACAAGTGCGAAAAGTGGTTTTTCAACACTAACACAAGTGCGAAAAGTGGTTTTTCCACACTAATACAAGTGCAAAAGTGGTTTCCTGCACCAACACAAGTGCGAAAAGTGGTTTTTCAACACTAACACAAGTGCGAAAAGTGGTTTTTCAACACTAACACAAGTGCGAAAAGTGTTTTTTCCACACTAATACAAGTGCAAAAGTGGTTTCCTGCACCAACACAAGTGCGAAAAGTGGTTTTTCAACAATAACACAAGTGTGAAAAGTGGTTTTTCACCACAAACACAAGTGCGAAAAGTGGTTTTCCCACACTAATACAAGTACAAAAGTGGTTTCCTGCACCAACACAAGTGCAAAAAGTGGTTTTTCAACACTAACACAAGTGCGAAAAGTGGTTTTCAACACTATCCCAAGTGCAAAAAGGGTTTTTTTCACACTAATACAAGTGCAAAAGTGGTTTCCTGCACCAACACAAGTGCGAAAAGTGGTTTTTCAACACTAACACAAGTGCGAAAAGTGGTTTTTCAACACTAACACAAGTGCGAAAAGTGTTTTTTCCACACTAATACAAGTGCAAAAGTGGTTTCCTGCACCAACACAAGTGCGAAAAGTGGTTTTTCAACAATAACACAAGTGCGAAAAGTGGTTTTTCAACACTAACACAAGTGTGAAAAGTGGTTTTTCCACACTAATACAAGTGCAAAAGTGGTTTCCTGCACCAACACAAGTGCGAAAAGTGGTTTTTCAACACTAACACAAGTGCGAAAAGTGGTTTTAAAACACTATCACAAGTGCAAAAAGTGTTTTTTCCACACTAATACAAGTGCAAAAGTGGTTTCCTGCACCAACACAAGTGCGAAAAGTGGTTTTTCAACACTAACACAAGTGCGAAAAGTGGTTTTTCAACACTATCACAAGTGCAAAAAGTGTTTTTTCCACACTAATACAAGTGCAAAAGTGGTTTCCTGCACCAACACAAGTGCGAAAAGTGGTTTTTCAACACTAACACAAGTGCGAAAAGTGGTTTTTCAACACTAACACAAGTGCGAAAAGTGGTTTTTCAACACTATCACAAGTGCAAAAAGTGTTTTTTCCACACTAATACAAGTGCAAAAGTGGTTTCCTGCACCAACACAAGTGCGAAAAGTGGTTTTTCAACACTAACACAAGTGCGAAAAGTGGTTTTTCAACACTAACACAAGTGCGAAAGTGGTTTTTAAACACTATCACAAGTGCAAAAAGTGTTTTTTCCACACTAATACAAGTGCAAAAGTGGTTTCCTGCACCAACACAAGTGCGAAAAGTGGTTTTTCAACACTAACACAAGTGCGAAAAGTGGTTTTTCAACACTAACACAAGTGCGAAAAGTGGTTTTTCAACACTATCACAAGTGCAAAAAGTGTGTTTTCCACACTAATACAAGTGCAAAAGTGGTTTCCTGCACCAACACAAGTGCGAAAAGTGGTTTTTCAACACTAACACAAGTGCGAAAAGTGGTTTTTCAACACTAACACAAGTGCGAAAAGTGTTTTTTCCACACTAATACAAGTGCAAAAGTGGTTTCCTGCACCAACACAAGTGCGAAAAGTGGTTTTTCAACAATAACACAAGTGTGAAAAGTGGTTTTTCACCACAAACACAAGTGCGAAAAGTGGTTTTCCCACACTAATACAAGTACAAAAGTGGTTTCCTGCACCAACACAAGTGCAAAAAGTGGTTTTTCAACACTAACACAAGTGCGAAAAGTGGTTTTTCAACACTATCACAAGTGCAAAAAGGGTTTTTTCCACACTAATACAAGTGCAAAAGTGGTTACCTGCACCAACACAAGTGCGAAAAGTGGTTTTTCAACACTAACGCAAGTGCGAAAAGTGGTTTTTCAACACTAACACAAGTGCGAAAAGTGTTTTTTCCACACTAATACAAGTGCAAAAGTGGTTTCCTGCACCAACACAAGTGCGAAAAGTGGTTTTTCAACACTAACACAAGTGCGAAAAGTGGTTTTTCAACAGTATCACAAGTGCAAAAAGTGTTTTTTCCACACTAATACAAGTGCAAAAGTGGTTTCCTGCACCAACACAAGTGCGAAAAGTGGTTTTTCAACACTAACACAAGTGCGAAAAGTGGTTTTTCAACAGTAACACATGTGCGCAAAGTGGTTTTTCCACACTAATACAAGTGCAAAAGTGGTTTCCTGCACCAACACAAGTGCGAAAAGTGGTTTTTCAACACTAACACAAGTGCGAAAAGTGGTTTTTCAACACTATCACAAGTGCAAAAAGTGTTTTTACCACACTAATACAAGTAAAAAAGTGGTTTCCTGCACCAACACAAGTGCGAAAAGTGGTTTTTCAACACTAACACAAGTGCGAAAAGTGGTTTTTCCACACTAATACAAGTGCGAAAAGTGGTTTTTCAACACTATCACAAGTGCAAAAAGTGTTTTTACCACACTAATACAAGTAAAAAAGTGGTTTCCTGCACCAACACAAGTGCGAAAAGTGTTTTTTCAACACTAACACAAGTGCGAAAAGTGGTTTTTCCACACTAATACAAGTGCAAAAGTGGTTTCCTGCACCAACACAAGTGCGAAAAGTGGTTTTTCAACACTAACACAAGTGCGAAAAGTGGTTTTTCCACACTAATACAAGTGCAAAAGTGGTTTCCTGCACCAACACAAGTGCGAAAAGTGGTTTTTCAACACTAACACAAGTGCGAAAAGTGGTTTTTCAACACTAACACAAGTGCGAAAAGTGTTTTTTTCCACACTAATACAAGTGCAAAAGTGGTTTCCTGCACCAACACAAGTGCGAAAAGTGGTTTTTCAACAATAACACAAGTGTGAAAAGTGGTTTTTCACCACAAACACAAGTGCGAAAAGTGGTTTTCCCACACTAATACAAGTACAAAAGTGGTTTCCTGCACCAACACAAGTGCAAAAAGTGGTTTTTCAACACTAACACAAGTGCGAAAAGTGGTTTTTCAACACTATCCCAAGTGCAAAAAGGGTTTTTTTCACACTAATACAAGTGCAAAAGTGGTTTCCTGCACCAACACAAGTGCGAAAAGTGGTTTTTCAACACTAACACAAGTGCGAAAAGTGGTTTTTCAACACTAACACAAGTGCGAAAAGTGTTTTTTCCACACTAATACAAGTGCAAAAGTGGTTTCCTGCACCAACACAAGTGCGAAAAGTGGTTTTTCAACAATAACACAAGTGCGAAAAGTGGTTTTTCAACACTAACACAAGTGTGAAAAGTGGTTTTTCCACACTAATACAAGTGCAAAAGTGGTTTCCTGCACCAACACAAGTGCGAAAAGTGGTTTTTCAACACTAACACAAGTGCGAAAAGTGGTTTTAAAACACTATCACAAGTGCAAAAAGTGTTTTTTCCACACTAATACAAGTGCAAAAGTGGTTTCCTGCACCAACACAAGTGCGAAAAGTGGTTTTTCAACACTAACACAAGTGCGAAAAGTGGTTTTTCAACACTATCACAAGTGCAAAAAGTGTTTTTTCCACACTAATACAAGTGCAAAAGTGGTTTCCTGCACCAACACAAGTGCGAAAAGTGGTTTTTCAACACTAACACAAGTGCGAAAAGTGGTTTTTCAACACTAACACAAGTGCGAAAAGTGGTTTTTCAACACTATCACAAGTGCAAAAAGTGTTTTTTCCACACTAATACAAGTGCAAAAGTGGTTTCCTGCACCAACACAAGTGCGAAAAGTGGTTTTTCAACACTAACACAAGTGCGAAAAGTGGTTTTTCAACACTAACACAAGTGCGAAAGTGGTTTTTAAACACTATCACAAGTGCAAAAAGTGTTTTTTCCACACTAATACAAGTGCAAAAGTGGTTTCCTGCACCAACACAAGTGCGAAAAGTGGTTTTTCAACACTAACACAAGTGCGAAAAGTGGTTTTTCAACACTAACACAAGTGCGAAAAGTGGTTTTTCAACACTATCACAAGTGCAAAAAGTGTGTTTTCCACACTAATACAAGTGCAAAAGTGGTTTCCTGCACCAACACAAGTGCGAAAAGTGGTTTTTCAACACTAACACAAGTGCGAAAAGTGGTTTTTCAACACTAACACAAGTGCGAAAAGTGTTTTTTCCACACTAATACAAGTGCAAAAGTGGTTTCCTGCACCAACACAAGTGCGAAAAGTGGTTTTTCAACAATAACACAAGTGTGAAAAGTGGTTTTTCACCACAAACACAAGTGCGAAAAGTGGTTTTCCCACACTAATACAAGTACAAAAGTGGTTTCCTGCACCAACACAAGTGCAAAAAGTGGTTTTTCAACACTAACACAAGTGCGAAAAGTGGTTTTTCAACACTATCACAAGTGCAAAAAGGGTTTTTTCCACACTAATACAAGTGCAAAAGTGGTTACCTGCACCAACACAAGTGCGAAAAGTGGTTTTTCAACACTAACGCAAGTGCGAAAAGTGGTTTTTCAACACTAACACAAGTGCGAAAAGTGTTTTTTTCCACACTAATACAAGTGCAAAAGTGGTTTCCTGCACCAACACAAGTGCGAAAAGTGGTTTTTCAACACTAACACAAGTGCGAAAAGTGGTTTTTCAACAGTATCACAAGTGCAAAAAGTGTTTTTTCCACACTAATACAAGTGCAAAAGTGGTTTCCTGCACCAACACAAGTGCGAAAAGTGGTTTTTCAACACTAACACAAGTGCGAAAAGTGGTTTTTCAACAGTAACACATGTGCGCAAAGTGGTTTTTCCACACTAATACAAGTGCAAAAGTGGTTTCCTGCACCAACACAAGTGCGAAAAGTGGTTTTTCAACACTAACACAAGTGCGAAAAGTGGTTTTTCAACACTATCACAAGTGCAAAAAGTGTTTTTACCACACTAATACAAGTAAAAAAGTGGTTTCCTGCACCAACACAAGTGCGAAAAGTGGTTTTTCAACACTAACACAAGTGCGAAAAGTGGTTTTTCAACACTATCACAAGTGCAAAAAGTGTTTTTTCCACACTAATACAAGTGCAAAAGTGGTTTCCTGCACCAACACAAGTGCGAAAAGTGGTTTTTCAACACTAACAGAAGTGCGAAAAGTGGTTTTTAAACACTATCACAAGTGCAAAAAGTGTTTTTTACACACTAATACAAGTGCAAAAGTGGTTTCCTGCACCAACACAAGTGCGAAAAGTGGTTTTTCAACACTAACACAAGTGCGAAAAGTGGTTTTTCAACACTATCACAAGTGCAAAAAGTGTGTTTTCCACACTAATACAAGTGCAAAAGTGGTTTCCTGCACCAACACAAGTGCGAAAAGTGGTTTTTCAACACTAACACAAGTGCGAAAAGTGGTTTTTCAACACTAACACAAGTGCGAAAAGTGTTTTTTCCACACTAATACAAGTGCAAAAGTGGTTTCCTGCACCAACACAAGTGCGAAAAGTGGTTTTTCAACAATAACACAAGTGTGAAAAGTGGTTTTTCACCACAAACACAAGTGCGAAAAGTGGTTTTCCCACACTAATACAAGTACAAAAGTGGTTTCCTGCACCAACACAAGTGCAAAAAGTGGTTTTTCAACACTAACACAAGTGCGAAAAGTGGTTTTTCAACACTATCACAAGTGCAAAAAGGGTTTTTTCCACACTAATACAAGTGCAAAAGTGGTTACCTGCACCAACACAAGTGCGAAAAGTGGTTTTTCAACACTAACGCAAGTGCGAAAAGTGGTTTTTCAACACTAACACAAGTGCGAAACGTGTTTTTTCCACACTAATACAAGTGCAAAAGTGGTTTCCTGCACCAACACAAGTGCGAAAAGTGGTTTTTCAACACTAACACAAGTGCGAAAAGTGGTTTTTCAACAGTATCACAAGTGCAAAAAGTGTTTTTTCCACACTAATACAAGTGCAAAAGTGGTTTCCTGCACCAACACAAGTGCGAAAAGTGGTTTTTCAACACTAACACAAGTGCGAAAAGTGGTTTTTCAACAGTAACACATGTGCGCAAAGTGGTTTTTCCACACTAATACAAGTGCAAAAGTGGTTTCCTGCACCAACACAAGTGCGAAAAGTGGTTTTTCAACACTAACACAAGTGCGAAAAGTGGTTTTTCAACACTATCACAAGTGCAAAAAGTGTTTTTACCACACTAATACAAGTAAAAAAGTGGTTTCCTGCACCAACACAAGTGCGAAAAGTGGTTTTTCAACACTAACACAAGTGCGAAAAGTGGTTTTTCAACACTATCACAAGTGCAAAAAGTGTTTTTTCCACACTAATACAAGTGCAAAAGTGGTTTCCTGCACCAACACAAGTGCGAAAAGTGGTTTTTCAACACTAACAGAAGTGCGAAAAGTGGTTTTTAAACACTATCACAAGTGCAAAAAGTGTTTTTTACACACTAATACAAGTGCAAAAGTGGTTTCCTGCACCAACACAAGTGCGAAAAGTGGTTTTTCAACACTAACACAAGTGCGAAAAGTGGTTTTTCAACACTAAAACAAGTGCGAAAAGTGGTTTTTCAACAGTATCACAAGTGCAAAAAGTGTTTTTTCCACACTAATACAAGTGCAAAAGTGGTTTCCTGCACCAACACAAGTGCGAAAAGTGGTTTTTCAACACTAACACAAGTGCGAAAAGTGGTTTTTCAACACTCACACAAGTGCGAAAAGTGGTTTTTCAACACTATCACAAGTGCAAAAAGTGTTTTTTCCACACTACTACAAGTGCAAAAGTGGTTTCCTGCACCAACACAAGTGCGAAAAGTGGTTTTTCAACACTAACACAAGTGCGAAAAGTGGTTTTCAACAATAACACAAGTGCGAAAAGTGGTTTTTCAACACTATCACAAGTGCAAAAAGTGTTTTTTCCACACTAATACAAGTGCAAAAGTGGTTTCCTGCACCAACACAAGTGCGAAAAGTGGTTTTTCAACACTAACACAAGTGCGAAAAGTGGTTTTTCAACACTAACACAAGTGCGAAAAGTGGTTTTTCCACACTAATACAAGTGCAAAAGTGGTTTCCTGCACCAACACAAGTGCGAAAAGTGGTTTTTCAACACTAACACAAGTGCGAAAAGTGGTTTTTCAACACTATCACAAGTGCAAAAAGTGTTTTTACCACACTAATACAAGTAAAAAAGTGGTTTCCTGCACCAACACAAGTGCGAAAAGTGGTTTTTCAACACTAACACAAGTGCGAAAAGTGGTTTTTCAACACTAACACAAGTGCGAAAAGTGGTTTTTCCACACTAATACAAGTGCAAAAGTGGTTTCCTGCACCAACACAAGTGCGAAAAGTGGTTTTTCAACACTAACACAAGTGCGAAAAGTGGTTTTTCAACACTATCACAAGTGCAAAAAGTGTGTTTTCCACACTAATACAAGTGCAAAAGTGGTTTCCTGCACCAACACAAGTGCGAAAAGTGGTTTTTCAACACTAACACAAGTGCGAAAAGTGGTTTTTCAACACTAACACAAGTGCAAAAAGTGGTTTTTCCACACTAATACAAGTGCAAAAGTGGTTTCCTGCACCAACGCAAGTGCGAAAAGTGGTTTTTTAACAATAACACAAGTGCGAAAAGTGGTTTTTCAACACTAACACAAGTGCGAAAAGTGGTTTTTCCACACTAGTACAAGTGCAAAAGTGGTTTCCTGCACCAACACAAGTGCGAAAAGTGGTTTTTCAACACTAACACAAGTGCGAAAAGTGGTTTTTCAACACTATCACAAGTGCAAAAAGTGTTTTTTCCACACTAATACAAGTGCAAAAGTGGTTTCCTGCACGAACACAAGTGCGAAAAGTGGTTTTTCAACACTAACACAAGTGCGAAAAGTGGTTTTTCAACACTATCACAAGTGCAAAAAGTGTTTTTTCCACACTAATACAAGTGCAAAAGTGGTTTCCTGCACCAACACAAGTGCGAAAAGTGGTTTTTCAACACTAACACAAGTGCGAAAAGTGGTTTTTCAACACTAACACAAGTGCGAAAAGTGGTTTTTCAACACTATCACAAGTGCAAAAAGTGTTTTTTCCACACTAATACAAGTGCAAAAGTGGTTTCCTGCAGCAACACAAGTGCGAAAAGTGGTTTTTCAACACTAACACAAGTGCGAAAAGTGGTTTTTCAACACTAACACAAGTGCGAAAGTGGTTTTAAACACTATCACAAGTGCAAAAAGTGTTTTTTCCACACTAATACAAGTGCAAAAGTGGTTTCCTGCACCAACACAAGTGCGAAAAGTGGTTTTTCAACACTAACACAAGTGCGAAATGTGGTTTGTCAACACTAACACAAGTGAGAAAAGTGGTTTTTCCACACTAATACAAGTGCAAAAGTGGTTTCCTGCACCAACACAAGTGCGAAAAGTGGTTTTTCAACACTAACACAAGTGCGAAAAGTGGTTTTTCAACACTAACACAAGTGCGAAAAGTGGTTTTTCAACACTATCACAAGTGCAAAAAGTGTTTTTTCCACACTAATACAAGTTCAAAAGTGGTTTCCTGCACCAACACAAGTGCGAAAAGTGGTTTTTCAACACTAACACAAGTGCGAAAAGTGGTTTTTCAACACTAACACAAGTGCGAAAGTGGTTTTTAAACACTATCACAAGTGCAAAAAGTGTTTTTTCCACACTAATACAAGTGCAAAAGTGGTTTCCTGCACCAACACAAGTGCGAAAAGTTGTTTTTCAACACTAACACAAGTGCGAAAAGTGGTTTTTCAACACTAACACAAGTGAGAAAAGTGGTTTTTCCACACTAATACAAGTGCAAAAGTGGTTTCCTGCACCAACACAAGTGCGAAAAGTGGTTTTTCAACACTAACACAAGTGCGAAAAGTGGTTTTTCAACACTATCACAAGTGCAAAAAGTGTGTTTTCCACACTAATACAAGTGCAAAAGTGGTTTCCTGCACCAACACAAGTGCGAAAAGTGGTTTTTCAACACTAACACAAGTGCGAAAAGTGGTTTTTCAACACTAACACAAGTGCGAAAAGTGTTTTTTCCACACTAATACAAGTGCAAAAGTGGTTTCCTGCACCAACACAAGTGCGAAAAGTGGTTTTTCAACAATAACACAAGTGTGAAAAGTGGTTTTTCAACACTAACACAAGTGCAAAAAGTGGTTTTCCCACACTAATACAAGTACAAAAGTGGTTTCCTGCACCAACACAAGTGCGAAAAGTGGTTTTTCAACACTAACACAAGTGCGAAAAGTGGTTTTTCAACACTATCACAAGTGCAAAAAGTGTTTTTTCCACACTAATACAAGTGCAAAAGTGGTTTCCTGCACCAACACAAGTGCGAAAAGTGGTTTTTCAACACTAACACAAGTGCGAAAAGTGGTTTTTCAACACTAACACAAGTGCGAAAAGTGTTTTTTCCACACTAATACAAGTGCAAAAGTGGTTTCCTGCACCAACACAAGTGCGAAAAGTGGTTTTTCAACAATAACACAAGTGCGAAAAGTGGTTTTTCAACACTAACACAAGTGTGAAAAGTGGTTTTTCCACACTAATACAAGTGCAAAAGTGGTTTCCTGCACCAACACAAGTGCGAAAAGTGGTTTTTCAACACTAACACAAGTGCGAAAAGTGGTTTTAAAACACTATCACAAGTGCAAAAAGGGTTTTTTCCACACTAATACAAGTGCAAAAGTGGTTACCTGCACCAACACAAGTGCGAAAAGTGGTTTTTCAACACTAACGCAAGTGCGAAAAGTGGTTTTTCAACACTAACACAAGTGCGAAAAGTGTTTTTTCCACACTAATACAAGTGCAAAAGTGGTTTCCTGCACCAACACAAGTGCGAAAAGTGGTTTTTCAACACTAACACAAGTGCGAAAAGTGGTTTTTCAACACTATCACAAGTGCAAAAAGTGTGTTTTCCACACTAATACAAGTGCAAAAGTGGTTTCCTGCACCAACACAAGTGCGAAAAGTGGTTTTTCAACACTAACACAAGTGCGAAAAGTGGTTTTTCAACACTAACACAAGTGCGAAAAGTGTTTTTTCCACACTAATACAAGTGCAAAAGTGGTTTCCTGCACCAACACAAGTGCGAAAAGTGGTTTTTCAACAATAACACAAGTGTGAAAAGTGGTTTTTCACCACAAACACAAGTGCGAAAAGTGGTTTTCCCACACTAATACAAGTACAAAAGTGGTTTCCTGCACCAACACAAGTGCAAAAAGTGGTTTTTCAACACTAACACAAGTGCGAAAAGTGGTTTTTCAACACTATCACAAGTGCAAAAAGGGTTTTTTCCACACTAATACAAGTGCAAAAGTGGTTACCTGCACCAACACAAGTGCGAAAAGTGGTTTTTCAACACTAACGCAAGTGCGAAAAGTGGTTTTTCAACACTAACACAAGTGCGAAAAGTGTTTTTTCCACACTAATACAAGTGCAAAAGTGGTTTCCTGCACCAACACAAGTGCGAAAAGTGGTTTTTCAACACTAACACAAGTGCGAAAAGTGGTTTTTCAACAGTATCACAAGTGCAAAAAGTGTTTTTTCCACACTAATACAAGTGCAAAAGTGGTTTCCTGCACCAACACAAGTGCGAAAAGTGGTTTTTCAACACTAACACAAGTGCGAAAAGTGGTTTTTCAACAGTAACACATGTGCGCAAAGTGGTTTTTCCACACTAATACAAGTGCAAAAGTGGTTTCCTGCACCAACACAAGTGCGAAAAGTGGTTTTTCAACACTAACACAAGTGCGAAAAGTGGTTTTTCAACACTATCACAAGTGCAAAAAGTGTTTTTACCACACTAATACAAGTAAAAAAGTGGTTTCCTGCACCAACACAAGTGCGAAAAGTGGTTTTTCAACACTAACACAAGTGCGAAAAGTGGTTTTTCAACACTATCACAAGTGCAAAAAGTGTTTTTTTCCACACTAATACAAGTGCAAAAGTGGTTTCCTGCACCAACACAAGTGCGAAAAGTGGTTTTTCAACACTAACAGAAGTGCGAAAAGTGGTTTTTAAACACTATCACAAGTGCAAAAAGTGTTTTTTACACACTAATACAAGTGCAAAAGTGGTTTCCTGCACCAACACAAGTGCGAAAAGTGGTTTTTCAACACTAACACAAGTGCGAAAAGTGGTTTTTCAACACTAAAACAAGTGCGAAAAGTGGTTTTTCAACAGTATCACAAGTGCAAAAAGTGTTTTTTCCACACTAATACAAGTGCAAAAGTGGTTTCCTGCACCAACACAAGTGCGAAAAGTGGTTTTTCAACACTAACACAAGTGCGAAAAGTGGTTTTTCAACACTCACACAAGTGCGAAAAGTGGTTTTTCAACACTATCACAAGTGCAAAAAGTGTTTTTTCCACACTACTACAAGTGCAAAAGTGGTTTCCTGCACCAACACAAGTGCGAAAAGTGGTTTTTCAACACTAACACAAGTGCGAAAAGTGGTTTTCAACAATAACACAAGTGCGAAAAGTGGTTTTTCAACACTATCACAAGTGCAAAAAGTGTTTTTTCCACACTAATACAAGTGCAAAAGTGGTTTCCTGCACCAACACAAGTGCGAAAAGTGGTTTTTCAACACTAACACAAGTGCGAAAAGTGGTTTTTCAACACTAACACAAGTGCGAAAAGTGGTTTTTCAACACTATCACAAGTGCAAAAAGTGTTTTTTCCACACTAATACAAGTGCAAAAGTGGTTTCCTGCAGCAACACAAGTGCGAAAAGTGGTTTTTCAACACTAACACAAGTGCGAAAAGTGGTTTTTCAACACTAACACAAGTGCGAAAGTGGTTTTAAACACTATCACAAGTGCAAAAAGTGTTTTTTCCACACTAATACAAGTGCAAAAGTGGTTTCCTGCACCAACACAAGTGCGAAAAGTGGTTTTTCAACACTAACACAAGTGCGAAATGTGGTTTGTCAACACTAACACAAGTGAGAAAAGTGGTTTTTCCACACTAATACAAGTGCAAAAGTGGTTTCCTGCACCAACACAAGTGCGAAAAGTGGTTTTTCAACACTAACACAAGTGCGAAAAGTGGTTTTTCAACACTAACACAAGTGCGAAAAGTGGTTTTTCAACACTATCACAAGTGCAAAAAGTGTTTTTTCCACACTAATACAAGTTCAAAAGTGGTTTCCTGCACCAACACAAGTGCGAAAAGTGGTTTTTCAACACTAACACAAGTGCGAAAAGTGGTTTTTCAACACTAACACAAGTGCGAAAGTGGTTTTTAAACACTATCACAAGTGCAAAAAGTGTTTTTTCCACACTAATACAAGTGCAAAAGTGGTTTCCTGCACCAACACAAGTGCGAAAAGTTGTTTTTCAACACTAACACAAGTGCGAAAAGTGGTTTTTCAACACTAACACAAGTGAGAAAAGTGGTTTTTCCACACTAATACAAGTGCAAAAGTGGTTTCCTGCACCAACACAAGTGCGAAAAGTGGTTTTTCAACACTAACACAAGTGCGAAAAGTGGTTTTTCAACACTATCACAAGTGCAAAAAGTGTGTTTTCCACACTAATACAAGTGCAAAAGTGGTTTCCTGCACCAACACAAGTGCGAAAAGTGGTTTTTCAACACTAACACAAGTGCGAAAAGTGGTTTTTCAACACTAACACAAGTGCGAAAAGTGTTTTTTCCACACTAATACAAGTGCGAAAAGTGGTTTTCCCACACTAATACAAGTACAAAAGTGGTTTCCTGCACCAACACAAGTGCGAAAAGTGGTTTTTCAACACTAACACAAGTGCGAAAAGTGGTTTTTCAACACTAACACAAGTGCGAAAAGTGTTTTTTCCACACTAATACAAGTGCGAAAAGTGGTTTTCCCACACTAATACAAGTACAAAAGTGGTTTCCTGCACCAACACAAGTGCGAAAAGTGGTTTTTCAACACTAACACAAGTGCGAAAAGTGGTTTTTCAACACTATCACAAGTGCAAAAAGTGTTTTTTCCACACTAATACAAGTGCAAAAGTGGTTTCCTGCACCAACACAAGTGCGAAAAGTGGTTTTTCAACACTAACACAAGTGCGAAAAGTGGTTTTTCAACACTAACACAAGTGCGAAAAGTGTTTTTTCCACACTAATACAAGTGCAAAAGTGGTTTCCTGCACCAACACAAGTGCGAAAAGTGGTTTTTCAACAATAACACAAGTGCGAAAAGTGGTTTTTCAACACTAACACAAGTGTGAAAAGTGGTTTTTCCACACTAATACAAGTGCAAAAGTGGTTTCCTGCACCAACACAAGTGCGAAAAGTGGTTTTTCAACACTAACACAAGTGCGAAAAGTGGTTTTAAAACACTATCACAAGTGCAAAAAGGGTTTTTTCCACACTAATACAAGTGCAAAAGTGGTTACCTGCACCAACACAAGTGCGAAAAGTGGTTTTTCAACACTAACGCAAGTGCGAAAAGTGGTTTTTCAACACTAACACAAGTGCGAAAAGTGTTTTTTCCACACTAATACAAGTGCAAAAGTGGTTTCCTGCACCAACACAAGTGCGAAAAGTGGTTTTTCAACACTAACACAAGTGCGAAAAGTGGTTTTTCAACAGTATCACAAGTGCAAAAAGTGTTTTTTCCACACTAATACAAGTGCAAAAGTGGTTTCCTGCACCAACACAAGTGCGAAAAGTGGTTTTTCAACACTAACACAAGTGCGAAAAGTGGTTTTTCAACAGTAACACATGTGCGCAAAGTGGTTTTTCCACACTAATACAAGTGCAAAAGTGGTTTCCTGCACCAACACAAGTGCGAAAAGTGGTTTTTCAACACTAACACAAGTGCGAAAAGTGGTTTTTCAACACTATCACAAGTGCAAAAAGTGTTTTTACCACACTAATACAAGTAAAAAAGTGGTTTCCTGCACCAACACAAGTGCGAAAAGTGGTTTTTCAACACTAACACAAGTGCGAAAAGTGGTTTTTCAACACTATCACAAGTGCAAAAAGTGTTTTTTCCACACTAATACAAGTGCAAAAGTGGTTTCCTGCACCAACACAAGTGCGAAAAGTGGTTTTTCAACACTAACAGAAGTGCGAAAAGTGGTTTTTAAACACTATCACAAGTGCAAAAAGTGTTTTTTACACACTAATACAAGTGCAAAAGTGGTTTCCTGCACCAACACAAGTGCGAAAAGTGGTTTTTCAACACTAACACAAGTGCGAAAAGTGGTTTTTCAACACTAAAACAAGTGCGAAAAGTGGTTTTTCAACAGTATCACAAGTGCAAAAAGTGTTTTTTCCACACTAATACAAGTGCAAAAGTGGTTTCCTGCACCAACACAAGTGCGAAAAGTGGTTTTTCAACACTAACACAAGTGCGAAAAGTGGTTTTTCAACACTCACACAAGTGCGAAAAGTGGTTTTTCAACACTATCACAAGTGCAAAAAGTGTTTTTTCCACACTACTACAAGTGCAAAAGTGGTTTCCTGCACCAACACAAGTGCGAAAAGTGGTTTTTCAACACTAACACAAGTGCGAAAAGTGGTTTTCAACAATAACACAAGTGCGAAAAGTGGTTTTTCAACACTATCACAAGTGCAAAAAGTGTTTTTTCCACACTAATACAAGTGCAAAAGTGGTTTCCTGCACCAACACAAGTGCGAAAAGTGGTTTTTCAACACTAACACAAGTGCGAAAAGTGGTTTTTCAACACTAACACAAGTGCGAAAAGTGGTTTTTCCACACTAATACAAGTGCAAAAGTGGTTTCCTGCACCAACACAAGTGCGAAAAGTGGTTTTTCAACACTAACACAAGTGCGAAAAGTGGTTTTTCAACACTATCACAAGTGCAAAAAGTGTTTTTACCACACTAATACAAGTAAAAAAGTGGTTTCCTGCACCAACACAAGTGCGAAAAGTGGTTTTTCAACACTAACACAAGTGCGAAAAGTGGTTTTTCAACACTAACACAAGTGCGAAAAGTGGTTTTTCCACACTAATACAAGTGCAAAAGTGGTTTCCTGCACCAACACAAGTGCGAAAAGTGGTTTTTCAACACTAACACAAGTGCGAAAAGTGGTTTTTCAACACCATCACAAGTGCAAAAAGTGTGTTTTCCACACTAATACAAGTGCAAAAGTGGTTTCCTGCACCAACACAAGTGCGAAAAGTGGTTTTTCAACACTAACACAAGTGCGAAAAGTGGTTTTTCAACACTAACACAAGTGCAAAAAGTGGTTTTTCCACACTAATACAAGTGCAAAAGTGGTTTCCTGCACCAACACAAGTGCGAAAAGTGGTTTTTTAACAATAACACAAGTGCAAAAAGTGGTTTTTCAACACTAACACAAGTGCGAAAAGTGGTTTTTCCACACTAGTACAAGTGCAAAAGTGGTTTCCTGCACCAACACAAGTGCGAAAAGTGGTTTTTCAACACTAACACAAGTGCGAAAAGTGGTTTTTCAACACTATCACAAGTGCAAAAAGTGTTTTTTCCACACTAATACAAGTGCAAAAGTGGTTTCCTGCACCAACACAAGTGCGAAAAGTGGTTTTTCAACACTAACACAAGTGCGAAAAGTGGTTTTTCAACACTATCACAAGTGCAAAAAGTGTTTTTTCCACACTAATACAAGTGCAAAAGTGGTTTCCTGCACCAACACAAGTGCGAAAAGTGGTTTTTCAACACTAACACAAGTGCGAAAAGTGGTTTTTCAACACTAACACAAGTGCGAAAAGTGGTTTTTCAACACTATCACAAGTGCAAAAAGTGTTTTTTCCACACTAATACAAGTGCAAAAGTGGTTTCCTGCAGCAACACAAGTGCGAAAAGTGGTTTTTCAACACTAACACAAGTGCGAAAAGTGGTTTTTCAACACTAACACAAGCGCGAAAGTGGTTTTAAACACTATCACAAGTGCAAAAAGTGTTTTTTCCACACTAATACAAGTGCAAAAGTGGTTTCCTGCACCAACACAAGTGCGAAAAGTGGTTTTTCAACACTAACACAAGTGCGAAAAGTGGTTTGTCAACACTAACACAAGTGAGAAAAGTGGTTTTTCCACACTAATACAAGTGCAAAAGTGGTTTCCTGCACCAACACAAGTGCGAAAAGTGGTTTTTCAACACTAACACAAGTGCGAAAAGTGGTTTTTCAACACTAACACAAGTGCGAAAAGTGGTTTTTCAACACTATCACAAGTGCAAAAAGTGTTTTTTCCACACTAATACAAGTTCAAAAGTGGTTTCCTGCACCAACACAAGTGCGAAAAGTGGTTTTTCAACACTAACACAAGTGCGAAAAGTGGTTTTTCAACACTAACACAAGTGCGAAAGTGGTTTTTAAACACTATCACAAGTGCAAAAAGTGTTTTTTCCACACTAATACAAGTGCAAAAGTGGTTTCCTGCACCAACACAAGTGCGAAAAGTTGTTTTTCAACACTAACACAAGTGCGAAAAGTGGTTTTTCAACACTAACACAAGTGAGAAAAGTGGTTTTTCCACACTAATACAAGTGCAAAAGTGGTTTCCTGCACCAACACAAGTGCGAAAAGTGGTTTTTCAACACTAACACAAGTGCGAAAAGTGGTTTTTCAACACTATCACAAGTGCAAAAAGTGTGTTTTCCACACTAATACAAGTGCAAAAGTGGTTTCCTGCACCAACACAAGTGCGAAAAGTGGTTTTTCAACACTAACACAAGTGCGAAAAGTGGTTTTTCAACACTAACACAAGTGCGAAAAGTGTTTTTTCCACACTAATACAAGTGCAAAAGTGGTTTCCTGCACCAACACAAGTGCGAAAAGTGGTTTTTCAACAATAACACAAGTGTGAAAAGTGGTTTTTCAACACTAACACAAGTGCGAAAAGTGGTTTTCCCACACTAATACAAGTACAAAAGTGGTTTCCTGCACCAACACAAGTGCGAAAAGTGGTTTTTCAACACTAACACAAGTGCGAAAAGTGGTTTTTCAACACTATCACACGTGCAAAAAGTGTTTTTTCCACACTAATACAAGTGCAAAAGTGGTTTCCTGCACCAACACAAGTGCGAAAAGTGGTTTTTCAACACTAACACAAGTGCGAAAAGTGGTTTTTCAACACTAACACAAGTGCGAAAAGTGTTTTTTCCACACTAATACAAGTGCAAAAGTGGTTTCCTGCACCAACACAAGTGCGAAAAGTGGTTTTTCAACAATAACACAAGTGCGAAAAGTCGTTTTTCAACACTAACACAAGTGTGAAAAGTGGTTTTTCCACACTAATACAAGTGCAAAAGTGGTTTCCTGCACCAACACAAGTGCGAAAAGTGGTTTTTCAACACTAACACAAGTGCGAAAAGTGGTTTTAAAACACTATCACAAGTGCAAAAAGTGTTTTTTCCACACTAATACAAGTGCAAAAGTGGTTTCCTGCACCAACACAAGTGCGAAAAGTGGTTTTTCAACACTAACACAAGTGCGAAAAGTGGTTTTTCAACACTATCACAAGTGCAAAAAGTGTTTTTTCCACACTAATACAAGTGCAAAAGTGGTTTCCTGCACCAACACAAGTGCGAAAAGTGGTTTTTCAACACTAACACAAGTGCGAAAAGTGGTTTTTCAACACTAACACAAGTGCGAAAAGTGGTTTTTCAACACTATCACAAGTGCAAAAAGTGTTTTTTCCACACTAATACAAGTGCAAAAGTGGTTTCCTGCACCAACACAAGTGCGAAAAGTGGTTTTTCAACACTAACACAAGTGCGAAAAGTGGTTTTTCAACACTAACACAAGTGCGAAAGTGGTTTTTAAACACTATCACAAGTGCAAAAAGTGTTTTTTCCACACTAATACAAGTGCAAAAGTGGTTTCCTGCACCAACACAAGTGTGAAAAGTGGTTTTTCAACACTAACACAAGTGCGAAAAGTGGTTTTTCAACACTAACACAAGTGAGAAAAGTGGTTTTTCCACACTAATACAAGTGCAAAAGTGGTTTCCTGCACCAACACAAGTGCGAAAAGTGGTTTTTCAACACTAACACAAGTGCGAAAAGTGGTTTTTCAACACTATCACAAGTGCAAAAAGTGTGTTTTCCACACTAATACAAGTGCAAAAGTGGTTTCCTGCACCAACACAAGTGCGAAAAGTGGTTTTTCAACACTAACACAAGTGCGAAAAGTGGTTTTTCAACACTAACACAAGTGCGAAAAGTGTTTTTTCCACACTAATACAAGTGCAAAAGTGGTTTCCTGCACCAACACAAGTGCGAAAAGTGGTTTTTCAACAATAACACAAGTGTGAAAAGTGGTTTTTCACCACAAACACAAGTGCGAAAAGTGGTTTTCCCACACTAATACAAGTACAAAAGTGGTTTCCTGCACCAACACAAGTGCAAAAAGTGGTTTTTCAACACTAACACAAGTGCGAAAAGTGGTTTTTCAACACTATCACAAGTGCAAAAAGTGTGTTTTCCACACTAATACAAGTGCAAAAGTGGTTTCCTGCACCAACACAAGTGCGAAAAGTGGTTTTTCAACACTAACACAAGTGTGAAAAGTGGTTTTTCAACACTAACACAAGTGCGAAAAGTGTTTTTTCCACACTAATACAAGTGCAAAAGTGGTTTCCTGCACCAACACAAGTGCGAAAAGTGGTTTTTCAACAATAACACAAGTGTGAAAAGTGGTTTTTCAACACTAACACAAGTGCGAAAAGTGGTTTTCCCACACTAATACAAGTACAAAAGTGGTTTCCTGCACCAACACAAGTGCGAAAAGTGGTTTTTCAACACTAACACAAGTGCGAAAAGTGGTTTTTCAACACTATCACAAGTGCAAAAAGTGTTTTTTCCACACTAATACAAGTGCAAAAGTGGTTTCCTGCACCAACACAAGTGCGAAAAGTGGTTTTTCAACACTAACACAAGTGCGAAAAGTGGTTTTTCAACACTAACACAAGTGCGAAAAGTGTTTTTTCCACACTAATACAAGTGCAAAAGTGGTTTCCTGCACCAACACAAGTGCGAAAAGTGGTTTTTCAACAATAACACAAGTGCGAAAAGTGGTTTTTCAACACTAACACAAGTGTGAAAAGTGGTTTTTCCACACTAATACAAGTGCAAAAGTGGTTTCCTGCACCAACACAAGTGCGAAAAGTGGTTTTTCAACACTAACACAAGTGCGAAAAGTGGTTTTAAAACACTATCACAAGTGCAAAAAGGGTTTTTTCCACACTAATACAAGTGCAAAAGTGGTTACCTGCACCAACACAAGTGCGAAAAGTGGTTTTTCAACACTAACGCAAGTGCGAAAAGTGGTTTTTCAACACTAACACAAGTGCGAAAAGTGTTTTTTCCACACTAATACAAGTGCAAAAGTGGTTTCCTGCACCAACACAAGTGCGAAAAGTGGTTTTTCAACACTAACACAAGTGCGAAAAGTGGTTTTTCAACAGTATCACAAGTGCAAAAAGTGTTTTTTCCACACTAATACAAGTGCAAAAGTGGTTTCCTGCACCAACACAAGTGCGAAAAGTGGTTTTTCAACACTAACACAAGTGCGAAAAGTGGTTTTTCAACAGTAACACATGTGCGCAAAGTGGTTTTTCCACACTAATACAAGTGCAAAAGTGGTTTCCTGCACCAACACAAGTGCGAAAAGTGGTTTTTCAACACTAACACAAGTGCGAAAAGTGGTTTTTCAACACTATCACAAGTGCAAAAAGTGTTTTTACCACACTAATACAAGTAAAAAAGTGGTTTCCTGCACCAACACAAGTGCGAAAAGTGGTTTTTCAACACTAACACAAGTGCGAAAAGTGGTTTTTCAACACTATCACAAGTGCAAAAAGTGTTTTTTCCACACTAATACAAGTGCAAAAGTGGTTTCCTGCACCAACACAAGTGCGAAAAGTGGTTTTTCAACACTAACAGAAGTGCGAAAAGTGGTTTTGAAACACTATCACAAGTGCATAAAGTGTTTTTTACACACTAATACAAGTGCAAAAGTGGTTTCCTGCACCAACACAAGTGCGAAAAGTGGTTTTTCAACACTAACACAAGTGCGAAAAGTGGTTTTTCAACACTAAAACAAGTGCGAAAAGTGGTTTTTCAACAGTATCACAAGTGCAAAAAGTGTTTTTTCCACACTAATACAAGTGCAAAAGTGGTTTCCTGCACCAACACAAGTGCGAAAAGTGGTTTTTCAACACTAACACAAGTGCGAAAAGTGGTTTTTCAACACTCACACAAGTGCGAAAAGTGGTTTTTCAACACTATCACAAGTGCAAAAAGTGTTTTTTCCACACTACTACAAGTGCAAAAGTGGTTTCCTGCACCAACACAAGTGCGAAAAGTGGTTTTTCAACACTAACACAAGTGCGAAAAGTGGTTTTCAACAATAACACAAGTGCGAAAAGTGGTTTTTCAACACTATCACAAGTGCAAAAAGTGTTTTTTCCACACTAATACAAGTGCAAAAGTGGTTTCCTGCACCAACACAAGTGCGAAAAGTGGTTTTTCAACACTAACACAAGTGCGAAAAGTGGTTTTTCAACACTAACACAAGTGCGAAAAGTGGTTTTTCCACACTAATACAAGTGCAAAAGTGGTTTCCTGCACCAACACAAGTGCGAAAAGTGGTTTTTCAACACTAACACAAGTGCGAAAAGTGGTTTTTCAACACTATCACAAGTGCAAAAAGTGTTTTTACCACACTAATACAAGTAAAAAAGTGGTTTCCTGCACCAACACAAGTGCGAAAAGTGGTTTTTCAACACTAACACAAGTGCGAAAAGTGGTTTTTCAACACTAACACAAGTGCGAAAAGTGGTTTTTCCACACTAATACAAGTGCAAAAGTGGTTTCCTGCACCAACACAAGTGCGAAAAGTGGTTTTTCAACACTAACACAAGTGCGAAAAGTGGTTTTTCAACACTATCACAAGTGCAAAAAGTGTGTTTTCCACACTAATACAAGTGCAAAAGTGGTTTCCTGCACCAACACAAGTGCGAAAAGTGGTTTTTCAACACTAACACAAGTGCGAAAAGTGGTTTTTCAACACTAACACAAGTGCAAAAAGTGGTTTTTCCACACTAATACAAGTGCAAAAGTGGTTTCCTGCACCAACACAAGTGCGAAAAGTGGTTTTTTAACAATAACACAAGTGCGAAAAGTGGTTTTTCAACACTAACACAAGTGCGAAAAGTGGTTTTTCCACACTAGTACAAGTGCAAAAGTGGTTTCCTGCACCAACACAAGTGCGAAAAGTGGTTTTTCAACACTAACACAAGTGCGAAAAGTGGTTTTTCAACACTATCACAAGTGCAAAAAGTGTTTTTTCCACACTAATACAAGTGCAAAAGTGGTTTCCTGCACGAACACAAGTGCGAAAAGTGGTTTTTCAACACTAACACAAGTGTGAAAAGTGGTTTTTCAACACTATCACAAGTGCAAAAAGTGTTTTTTCCACACTAATACAAGTGCAAAAGTGGTTTCCTGCACCAACACAAGTGCGAAAAGTGGTTTTTCAACACTAACACAAGTGCGAAAAGTGGTTTTTCAACACTAACACAAGTGCGAAAAGTGGTTTTTCAACACTATCACAAGTGCAAAAAGTGTTTTTTCCACACTAATACAAGTGCAAAAGTGGTTTCCTGCAGCAACACAAGTGCGAAAAGTGGTTTTTCAACACTAACACAAGTGCGAAAAGTGGTTTTTCAACACTAACACAAGTGCGAAAGTGGTTTTAAACACTATCACAAGTGCAAAAAGTGTTTTTTCCACACTAATACAAGTGCAAAAGTGGTTTCCTGCACCAACACAAGTGCGAAAAGTGGTTTTTCAACACTAACACAAGTGCGAAATGTGGTTTGTCAACACTAACACAAGTGAGAAAAGTGGTTTTTCCACACTAATACAAGTGCAAAAGTGGTTTCCTGCACCAACACAAGTGCGAAAAGTGGTTTTTCAACACTACCACAAGTGCGAAAAGTGGTTTTTCAACACTAACACAAGTGCGAAAAGTGGTTTTTTCAACACTATCACAAGTGCAAAAAGTGTTTTTTCCACACTAATACAAGTTCAAAAGTGGTTTCCTGCACCAACACAAGTGCGAAAAGTGGTTTTTCAACACTAACACAAGTGCGAAAAGTGGTTTTTCAACACTAACACAAGTGCGAAAGTGGTTTTTAAACACTATCACAAGTGCAAAAAGTGTTTTTTCCACACTAATACAAGTGCAAAAGTGGTTTCCTGCACCAACACAAGTGCGAAAAGTTGTTTTTCAACACTAACACAAGTGCGAAAAGTGGTTTTTCAACACTAACACAAGTGAGAAAAGTGGTTTTTCCACACTAATACAAGTGCAAAAGTGGTTTCCTGCACCAACACAAGTGCGAAAAGTGGTTTTTCAACACTAACACAAGTGCGAAAAGTGGTTTTTCAACACTATCACAAGTGCAAAAAGTGTGTTTTCCACACTAATACAAGTGCAAAAGTGGTTTCCTGCACCAACACAAGTGCGAAAAGTGGTTTTTCAACACTAACACAAGTGCGAAAAGTGGTTTTTCAACACTAACACAAGTGCGAAAAGTGTTTTTTCCACACTAATACAAGTGCAAAAGTGGTTTCCTGCACCAACACAAGTGCGAAAAGTGGTTTTTCAACAATAACACAAGTGTGAAAAGTGGTTTTTCAACACTAACACAAGTGCGAAAAGTGGTTTTCCCACACTAATACAAGTACAAAAGTGGTTTCCTGCACCAACACAAGTGCGAAAAGTGGTTTTTCAACACTAACACAAGTGCGAAAAGTGGTTTTTCAACACTATCACAAGTGCAAAAAGTGTTTTTTCCACACTAATACAAGTGCAAAAGTGGTTTCCTGCACCAACACAAGTGCGAAAAGTGGTTTTTCAACACTAACACAAGTGCGAAAAGTGGTTTTTCAACACTAACACAAGTGCGAAAAGTGTTTTTTCCACACTAATACAAGTGCAAAAGTGGTTTCCTGCACCAACACAAGTGCGAAAAGTGGTTTTTCAACAATAACACAAGTGCGAAAAGTGGTTTTTCAACACTAACACAAGTGTGAAAAGTGGTTTTTCCACACTAATACAAGTGCAAAAGTGGTTTCCTGCACCAACACAAGTGCGAAAAGTGGTTTTTCAACACTAACACAAGTGCGAAAAGTGGTTTTAAAACACTATCACAAGTGCAAAAAGGGTTTTTTCCACACTAATACAAGTGCAAAAGTGGTTACCTGCACCAACACAAGTGCGAAAAGTGGTTTTTCAACACTAACGCAAGTGCGAAAAGTGGTTTTTCAACACTAACACAAGTGCGAAAAGTGTTTTTTCCACACTAATACAAGTGCAAAAGTGGTTTCCTGCACCAACACAAGTGCGAAAAGTGGTTTTTCAACACTAACACAAGTGCGAAAAGTGGTTTTTCAACAGTATCACAAGTGCAAAAAGTGTTTTTTCCACACTAATACAAGTGCAAAAGTGGTTTCCTGCACCAACACAAGTGCGAAAAGTGGTTTTTCAACACTAACACAAGTGCGAAAAGTGGTTTTTCAACAGTAACACATGTGCGCAAAGTGGTTTTTCCACACTAATACAAGTGCAAAAGTGGTTTCCTGCACCAACACAAGTGCGAAAAGTGGTTTTTCAACACTAACACAAGTGCGAAAAGTGGTTTTTCAACACTATCACAAGTGCAAAAAGTGTTTTTACCACACTAATACAAGTAAAAAAGTGGTTTCCTGCACCAACACAAGTGCGAAAAGTGGTTTTTCAACACTAACACAAGTGCGAAAAGTGGTTTTTCAACACTATCACAAGTGCAAAAAGTGTTTTTTCCACACTAATACAAGTGCAAAAGTGGTTTCCTGCACCAACACAAGTGCGAAAAGTGGTTTTTCAACACTAACAGAAGTGCGAAAAGTGGTTTTTAAACACTATCACAAGTGCAAAAAGTGTTTTTTACACACTAATACAAGTGCAAAAGTGGTTTCCTGCACCAACACAAGTGCGAAAAGTGGTTTTTCAACACTAACACAAGTGCGAAAAGTGGTTTTTCAACACTAAAACAAGTGCGAAAAGTGGTTTTTCAACAGTATCACAAGTGCAAAAAGTGTTTTTTCCACACTAATACAAGTGCAAAAGTGGTTTCCTGCACCAACACAAGTGCGAAAAGTGGTTTTTCAACACTAACACAAGTGCGAAAAGTGGTTTTTCAACACTCACACAAGTGCGAAAAGTGGTTTTTCAACACTATCACAAGTGCAAAAAGTGTTTTTTCCACACTACTACAAGTGCAAAAGTGGTTTCCTGCACCAACACAAGTGCGAAAAGTGGTTTTTCAACACTAACACAAGTGCGAAAAGTGGTTTTCAACAATAACACAAGTGCGAAAAGTGGTTTTTCAACACTATCACAAGTGCAAAAAGTGTTTTTTCCACACTAATACAAGTGCAAAAGTGGTTTCCTGCACCAACACAAGTGCGAAAAGTGGTTTTTCAACACTAACACAAGTGCGAAAAGTGGTTTTTCAACACTAACACAAGTGCGAAAAGTGGTTTTTCCACACTAATACAAGTGCAAAAGTGGTTTCCTGCACCAACACAAGTGCGAAAAGTGGTTTTTCAACACTAACACAAGTGCGAAAAGTGGTTTTTCAACACTATCACAAGTGCAAAAAGTGTTTTTACCACACTAATACAAGTAAAAAAGTGGTTTCCTGCACCAACACAAGTGCGAAAAGTGGTTTTTCAACACTAACACAAGTGCGAAAAGTGGTTTTTCAACACTAACACAAGTGCGAAAAGTGGTTTTTCCACACTAATACAAGTGCAAAAGTGGTTTCCTGCACCAACACAAGTGCGAAAAGTGGTTTTTCAACACTAACACAAGTGCGAAAAGTGGTTTTTCAACACCATCACAAGTGCAAAAAGTGTGTTTTCCACACTAATACAAGTGCAAAAGTGGTTTCCTGCACCAACACAAGTGCGAAAAGTGGTTTTTCAACACTAACACAAGTGCGAAAAGTGGTTTTTCAACACTAACACAAGTGCAAAAAGTGGTTTTTCCACACTAATACAAGTGCAAAAGTGGTTTCCTGCACCAACACAAGTGCGAAAAGTGGTTTTTTAACAATAACACAAGTGCAAAAAGTGGTTTTGCAACACTAACACAAGTGCGAAAAGTGGTTTTTCCACACTAGTACAAGTGCAAAAGTGGTTTCCTGCACCAACACAAGTGCGAAAAGTGGTTTTTCAACACTAACACAAGTGCGAAAAGTGGTTTTTCAACACTATCACAAGTGCAAAAAGTGTTTTTTCCACACTAATACAAGTGCAAAAGTGGTTTCCTGCACCAACACAAGTGCGAAAAGTGGTTTTTCAACACTAACACAAGTGCGAAAAGTGGTTTTTCAACACTATCACAAGTGCAAAAAGTGTTTTTTCCACACTAATACAAGTGCAAAAGTGGTTTCCTGCACCAACACAAGTGCGAAAAGTGGTTTTTCAACACTAACACAAGTGCGAAAAGTGGTTTTTCAACACTAACACAAGTGCGAAAAGTGGTTTTTCAACACTATCACAAGTGCAAAAAGTGTTTTTTCCACACTAATACAAGTGCAAAAGTGGTTTCCTGCAGCAACACAAGTGCGAAAAGTGGTTTTTCAACACTAACACAAGTGCGAAAAGTGGTTTTTCAACACTAACACAAGTGCGAAAGTGGTTTTAAACACTATCACAAGTGCAAAAAGTGTTTTTTCCACACTAATACAAGTGCAAAAGTGGTTTCCTGCACCAACACAAGTGCGAAAAGTGGTTTTTCAACACTAACACAAGTGCGAAAAGTGGTTTGTCAACACTAACACAAGTGAGAAAAGTGGTTTTTCCACACTAATACAAGTGCAAAAGTGGTTTCCTGCACCAACACAAGTGCGAAAAGTGGTTTTTCAACACTAACACAAGTGCGAAAAGTGGTTTTTCAACACTAACACAAGTGCGAAAAGTGGTTTTTCAACACTATCACAAGTGCAAAAAGTGTTTTTTCCACACTAATACAAGTTCAAAAGTGGTTTCCTGCACCAACACAAGTGCGAAAAGTGGTTTTTCAACACTAACACAAGTGCGAAAAGTGGTTTTTCAACACTAACACAAGTGCGAAAGTGGTTTTTAAACACTATCACAAGTGCAAAAAGTGTTTTTTCCACACTAATACAAGTGCAAAAGTGGTTTCCTGCACCAACACAAGTGCGAAAAGTTGTTTTTCAACACTAACACAAGTGCGAAAAGTGGTTTTTCAACACTAACACAAGTGAGAAAAGTGGTTTTTCCACACTAATACAAGTGCAAAAGTGGTTTCCTGCACCAACACAAGTGCGAAAAGTGGTTTTTCAACACTAACACAAGTGCGAAAAGTGGTTTTTCAACACTATCACAAGTGCAAAAAGTGTGTTTTCCACACTAATACAAGTGCAAAAGTGGTTTCCTGCACCAACACAAGTGCGAAAAGTGGTTTTTCAACACTAACACAAGTGCGAAAAGTGGTTTTTCAACACTAACACAAGTGCGAAAAGTGTTTTTTCCACACTAATACAAGTGCAAAAGTGGTTTCCTGCACCAACACAAGTGCGAAAAGTGGTTTTTCAACAATAACACAAGTGTGAAAAGTGGTTTTTCAACACTAACACAAGTGCGAAAAGTGGTTTTCCCACACTAATACAAGTACAAAAGTGGTTTCCTGCACCAACACAAGTGCGAAAAGTGGTTTTTCAACACTAACACAAGTGCGAAAAGTGGTTTTTCAACACTATCACACGTGCAAAAAGTGTTTTTTCCACACTAATACAAGTGCAAAAGTGGTTTCCTGCACCAACACAAGTGCGAAAAGTGGTTTTTCAACACTAACACAAGTGCGAAAAGTGGTTTTTCAACACTAACACAAGTGCGAAAAGTGTTTTTTCCACACTAATACAAGTGCAAAAGTGGTTTCCTGCACCAACACAAGTGCGAAAAGTGGTTTTTCAACAATAACACAAGTGCGAAAAGTCGTTTTTCAACACTAACACAAGTGTGAAAAGTGGTTTTTCCACACTAATACAAGTGCAAAAGTGGTTTCCTGCACCAACACAAGTGCGAAAAGTGGTTTTTCAACACTAACACAAGTGCGAAAAGTGGTTTTAAAACACTATCACAAGTGCAAAAAGTGTTTTTTCCACACTAATACAAGTGCAAAAGTGGTTTCCTGCACCAACACAAGTGCGAAAAGTGGTTTTTCAACACTAACACAAGTGCGAAAAGTGGTTTTTCAACACTATCACAAGTGCAAAAAGTGTTTTTTCCACACTAATACAAGTGCAAAAGTGTTTCCTGCACCAACACAAGTGCGAAAAGTGGTTTTTCAACACTAACACAAGTGCGAAAAGTGGTTTTTCAACACTAACACAAGTGCGAAAAGTGGTTTTTCAACACTATCACAAGTGCAAAAAGTGTTTTTTCCACACTAATACAAGTGCAAAAGTGGTTTCCTGCACCAACACAAGTGCGAAAAGTGGTTTTTCAACACTAACACAAGTGCGAAAAGTGGTTTTTCAACACTAACACAAGTGCGAAAGTGGTTTTTAAACACTATCACAAGTGCAAAAAGTGTTTTTTCCACACTAATACAAGTGCAAAAGTGGTTTCCTGCACCAACACAAGTGTGAAAAGTGGTTTTTCAACACTAACACAAGTGCGAAAAGTGGTTTTTCAACACTAACACAAGTGAGAAAAGTGGTTTTTCCACACTAATACAAGTGCAAAAGTGGTTTCCTGCACCAACACAAGTGCGAAAAGTGGTTTTTCAACACTAACACAAGTGCGAAAAGTGGTTTTTCAACACTATCACAAGTGCAAAAAGTGTGTTTTCCACACTAATACAAGTGCAAAAGTGGTTTCCTGCACCAACACAAGTGCGAAAAGTGGTTTTTCAACACTAACACAAGTGCGAAAAGTGGTTTTTCAACACTAACACAAGTGCGAAAAGTGTTTTTTCCACACTAATACAAGTGCAAAAGTGGTTTCCTGCACCAACACAAGTGCGAAAAGTGGTTTTTCAACAATAACACAAGTGTGAAAAGTGGTTTTTCACCACAAACACAAGTGCGAAAAGTGGTTTTCCCACACTAATACAAGTACAAAAGTGGTTTCCTGCACCAACACAAGTGCAAAAAGTGGTTTTTCAACACTAACACAAGTGCGAAAAGTGGTTTTTCAACACTATCACAAGTGCAAAAAGTGTGTTTTCCACACTAATACAAGTGCAAAAGTGGTTTCCTGCACCAACACAAGTGCGAAAAGTGGTTTTTCAACACTAACACAAGTGTGAAAAGTGGTTTTTCAACACTAACACAAGTGCGAAAAGTGTTTTTTCCACACTAATACAAGTGCAAAAGTGGTTTCCTGCACCAACACAAGTGCGAAAAGTGGTTTTTCAACAATAACACAAGTGTGAAAAGTGGTTTTTCAACACTAACACAAGTGCGAAAAGTGGTTTTCCCACACTAATACAAGTACAAAAGTGGTTTCCTGCACCAACACAAGTGCGAAAAGTGGTTTTTCAACACTAACACAAGTGCGAAAAGTGGTTTTTCAACACTATCACAAGTGCAAAAAGTGTTTTTTCCACACTAATACAAGTGCAAAAGTGGTTTCCTGCACCAACACAAGTGCGAAAAGTGGTTTTTCAACACTAACACAAGTGCGAAAAGTGGTTTTTCAACACTAACACAAGTGCGAAAAGTGTTTTTTCCACACTAATACAAGTGCAAAAGTGGTTTCCTGCACCAACACAAGTGCGAAAAGTGGTTTTTCAACAATAACACAAGTGCGAAAAGTGGTTTTTCAACACTAACACAAGTGTGAAAAGTGGTTTTTCCACACTAATACAAGTGCAAAAGTGGTTTCCTGCACCAACACAAGTGCGAAAAGTGGTTTTTCAACACTAACACAAGTGCGAAAAGTGGTTTTAAAACACTATCACAAGTGCAAAAGGGTTTTTTTCCACACTAATACAAGTGCAAAAGTGGTTACCTGCACCAACACAAGTGCGAAAAGTGTTTTTCAACACTAACGCAAGTGCGAAAAGTGGTTTTTCAACACTAACACAAGTGCGAAAAGTGTTTTTTCCACACTAATACAAGTGCAAAAGTGGTTTCCTGCACCAACACAAGTGCGAAAAGTGGTTTTTCAACACTAACACAAGTGCGAAAAGTGGTTTTTCAACAGTATCACAAGTGCAAAAAGTGTTTTTTCCACACTAATACAAGTGCAAAAGTGGTTTCCTGCACCAACACAAGTGCGAAAAGTGGTTTTTCAACACTAACACAAGTGCGAAAAGTGGTTTTTCAACAGTAACACATGTGCGCAAAGTGGTTTTTCCACACTAATACAAGTGCAAAAGTGGTTTCCTGCACCAACACAAGTGCGAAAAGTGGTTTTTCAACACTAACACAAGTGCGAAAAGTGGTTTTTCAACACTATCACAAGTGCAAAAAGTGTTTTTAACCACACTAATACAAGTAAAAAAGTGGTTTCCTGCACCAACACAAGTGCGAAAAGTGGTTTTTCAACACTAACACAAGTGCGAAAAGTGGTTTTTCAACACTATCACAAGTGCAAAAAGTGTTTTTTTCCACACTAATACAAGTGCAAAAGTGGTTTCCTGCACCAACACAAGTGCGAAAAGTGGTTTTTCAACACTAACAGAAGTGCGAAAAGTGGTTTTTAAACACTATCACAAGTGCATAAAGTGTTTTTTACACACTAATACAAGTGCAAAAGTGGTTTCCTGCACCAACACAAGTGCGAAAAGTGGTTTTTCAACACTAACACAAGTGCGAAAAGTGGTTTTTCAACACTAAAACAAGTGCGAAAAGTGGTTTTTCAACAGTATCACAAGTGCAAAAAGTGTTTTTTCCACACTAATACAAGTGCAAAAGTGGTTTCCTGCACCAACACAAGTGCGAAAAGTGGTTTTTCAACACTAACACAAGTGCGAAAAGTGGTTTTTCAACACTCACACAAGTGCGAAAAGTGGTTTTTCAACACTATCACAAGTGCAAAAAGTATTTTTTCCACACTACTACAAGTGCAAAAGTGGTTTCCTGCACCAACACAAGTGCGAAAAGTGGTTTTTCAACACTAACACAAGTGCGAAAAGTGGTTTTCAACAATAACACAAGTGCGAAAAGTGGTTTTTCAACACTATCACAAGTGCAAAAAGTGTTTTTTTCCACACTAATACAAGTGCAAAAGTGGTTTCCTGCACCAACACAAGTGCGAAAAGTGGTTTTTCAACACTAACACAAGTGCGAAAAGTGGTTTTTCAACACTAACACAAGTGCGAAAAGTGGTTTTTCCACACTAATACAAGTGCAAAAGTGGTTTCCTGCACCAACACAAGTGCGAAAAGTGGTTTTTCAACACTAACACAAGTGCGAAAAGTGGTTTTTCAACACTATCACAAGTGCAAAAAGTGTTTTTACCACACTAATACAAGTAAAAAAGTGGTTTCCTGCACCAACACAAGTGCGAAAAGTGGTTTTTCAACACTAACACAAGTGCGAAAAGTGGTTTTTCAACACTATCACAAGTGCAAAAAGTGTTTTTTCCACACTAATACAAGTGCAAAAGTGGTTTCCTGCACCAACACAAGTGCGAAAAGTGGTTTTTCAACACTAACAGAAGTGCGAAAAGTGGTTTTTAAACACTATCACAAGTGCATAATGTGTTTTTTACACACTAATACAAGTGCAAAAGTGGTTTCCTGCACCAACACAAGTGCGAAAAGTGGTTTTTCAACACTAACACAAGTGTGAAAAGTGGTTTTTCAACACTAACACAAGTGCGAAAAGTGGTTTTTCAACACTAAAACAAGTGCGAAAGTGGTTTTTCAACAGTATCACAAGTGCAAAAAGTGTTTTTTCCACACTAATACAAGTGCAAAAGTGGTTTCCTGCACCAACACAAGTGCGAAAAGTGGTTTTTCAACACTAACACAAGTGCGAAAAGTGGTTTTTCAACACTCACACAAGTGCGAAAAGTGGTTTTTCAACACTATCACAAGTGCAAAAAGTGTTTTTTCCACACTACTACAAGTGCAAAAGTGGTTTCCTGCACCAACACAAGTGCGAAAAGTGGTTTTTCAACACTAACACAAGTGCGAAAAGTGGTTTTCAACAATAACACAAGTGCGAAAAGTGGTTTTTCAACACTATCACAAGTGCAAAAAGTGTTTTTTCCACACTAATACAAGTGCAAAAGTGGTTTCCTGCACCAACACAAGTGCGAAAAGTGGTTTTTCAACACTAACACAAGTGCGAAAAGTGGTTTTTCAACACTAACACAAGTGCGAAAAGTGGTTTTTCCACACTAATACAAGTGCAAAAGTGGTTTCCTGCACCAACACAAGTGCGAAAAGTGGTTTTTCAACACTAACACAAGTGCGAAAAGTGGTTTTTCAACACTATCACAAGTGCAAAAAGTGTTTTTACCACACTAATACAAGTAAAAAAGTGGTTTCCTGCACCAACACAAGTGCGAAAAGTGGTTTTTCAACACTAACACAAGTGCGAAAAGTGGTTTTTCAACACTAACACAAGTGCGAAAAGTGGTTTTTCCACACTAATACAAGTGCAAAAGTGGTTTCCTGCACCAACACAAGTGCGAAAAGTGGTTTTTCAACACTAACACAAGTGCGAAAAGTGGTTTTTCAACACCATCACAAGTGCAAAAAGTGTGTTTTCCACACTAATACAAGTGCAAAAGTGGTTTCCTGCACCAACACAAGTGCGAAAAGTGGTTTTTCAACACTAACACAAGTGCGAAAAGTGGTTTTTCAACACTAACACAAGTGCAAAAAGTGGTTTTTCCACACTAATACAAGTGCAAAAGTGGTTTCCTGCACCAACACAAGTGCGAAAAGTGGTTTTTTAACAATAACACAAGTGCAAAAAGTGGTTTTTCAACACTAACACAAGTGCGAAAAGTGGTTTTTCCACACTAGTACAAGTGCAAAAGTGGTTTCCTGCACCAACACAAGTGCGAAAAGTGGTTTTTCAACACTAACACAAGTGCGAAAAGTGGTTTTTCAACACTATCACAAGTGCAAAAAGTGTTTTTTCCACACTAATACAAGTGCAAAAGTGGTTTCCTGCACCAACACAAGTGCGAAAAGTGGTTTTTCAACACTAACACAAGTGCGAAAAGTGGTTTTTCAACACTATCACAAGTGCAAAAAGTGTTTTTTCCACACTAATACAAGTGCAAAAGTGGTTTCCTGCACCAACACAAGTGCGAAAAGTGGTTTTTCAACACTAACACAAGTGCGAAAAGTGGTTTTTCAACACTAACACAAGTGCGAAAAGTGGTTTTTCAACACTATCACAAGTGCAAAAAGTGTTTTTTCCACACTAATACAAGTGCAAAAGTGGTTTCCTGCAGCAACACAAGTGCGAAAAGTGGTTTTTCAACACTAACACAAGTGCGAAAAGTGGTTTTTCAACACTAACACAAGTGCGAAAGTGGTTTTAAACACTATCACAAGTGCAAAAAGTGTTTTTTCCACACTAATACAAGTGCAAAAGTGGTTTCCTGCACCAACACAAGTGCGAAAAGTGGTTTTTCAACACTAACACAAGTGCGAAAAGTGGTTTGTCAACACTAACACAAGTGAGAAAAGTGGTTTTTCCACACTAATACAAGTGCAAAAGTGGTTTCCTGCACCAACACAAGTGCGAAAAGTGGTTTTTCAACACTAACACAAGTGCGAAAAGTGGTTTTTCAACACTAACACAAGTGCGAAAAGTGGTTTTTCAACACTATCACAAGTGCAAAAAGTGTTTTTTCCACACTAATACAAGTTCAAAAGTGGTTTCCTGCACCAACACAAGTGCGAAAAGTGGTTTTTCAACACTAACACAAGTGCGAAAAGTGGTTTTTCAACACTAACACAAGTGCGAAAGTGGTTTTTAAACACTATCACAAGTGCAAAAAGTGTTTTTTCCACACTAATACAAGTGCAAAAGTGGTTTCCTGCACCAACACAAGTGCGAAAAGTTGTTTTTCAACACTAACACAAGTGCGAAAAGTGGTTTTTCAACACTAACACAAGTGAGAAAAGTGGTTTTTCCACACTAATACAAGTGCAAAAGTGGTTTCCTGCACCAACACAAGTGCGAAAAGTGGTTTTTCAACACTAACACAAGTGCGAAAAGTGGTTTTTCAACACTATCACAAGTGCAAAAAGTGTGTTTTCCACACTAATACAAGTGCAAAAGTGGTTTCCTGCACCAACACAAGTGCGAAAAGTGGTTTTTCAACACTAACACAAGTGCGAAAAGTGGTTTTTCAACACTAACACAAGTGCGAAAAGTGTTTTTCCCACACTAATACAAGTGCAAAAGTGGTTTCCTGCACCAACACAAGTGCGAAAAGTGGTTTTTCAACAATAACACAAGTGTGAAAAGTGGTTTTTCAACACTAACACAAGTGCGAAAAGTGGTTTTCCCACACTAATACAAGTACAAAAGTGGTTTCCTGCACCAACACAAGTGCGAAAAGTGGTTTTTCAACACTAACACAAGTGCGAAAAGTGGTTTTTCAACACTATCACACGTGCAAAAAGTGTTTTTTCCACACTAATACAAGTGCAAAAGTGGTTTCCTGCACCAACACAAGTGCGAAAAGTGGTTTTTCAACACTAACACAAGTGCGAAAAGTGGTTTTTCAACACTAACACAAGTGCGAAAAGTGTTTTTTCCACACTAATACAAGTGCAAAAGTGGTTTCCTGCACCAACACAAGTGCGAAAAGTGGTTTTTCAACAATAACACAAGTGCGAAAAGTCGTTTTTCAACACTAACACAAGTGTGAAAAGTGGTTTTTCCACACTAATACAAGTGCAAAAGTGGTTTCCTGCACCAACACAAGTGCGAAAAGTGGTTTTTCAACACTAACACAAGTGCGAAAAGTGGTTTTAAAACACTATCACAAGTGCAAAAAGTGTTTTTTCCACACTAATACAAGTGCAAAAGTGGTTTCCTGCACCAACACAAGTGCGAAAAGTGGTTTTTCAACACTAACACAAGTGCGAAAAGTGGTTTTAAAACACTATCACAAGTGCAAAAAGTGTTTTTTCCACACTAATACAAGTGCAAAAGTGGTTTCCTGCACCAACACAAGTGCGAAAAGTGGTTTTTCAACACTAACACAAGTGCGAAAAGTGGTTTTTCAACACTATCACAAGTGCAAAAAGTGTTTTTTCCACACTAATACAAGTGCAAAAGTGGTTTCCTGCACCAACACAAGTGCGAAAAGTGGTTTTTCAACACTAACACAAGTGCGAAAAGTGGTTTTTCAACACTCACACAAGTGCGAAAAGTGGTTTTTCAACACTATCACAAGTGCAAAAAGTGTTTTTTCCACACTACTACAAGTGCAAAAGTGGTTTCCTGCACCAACACAAGTGCGAAAAGTGGTTTTTCAACACTAACACAAGTGCGAAAAGTGGTTTTCAACAATAACACAAGTGCGAAAAGTGGTTTTTCAACACTATCACAAGTGCAAAAAGTGTTTTTTCCACACTAATACAAGTGCAAAAGTGGTTTCCTGCACCAACACAAGTGCGAAAAGTGGTTTTTCAACACTAACACAAGTGCGAAAAGTGGTTTTTCAACACTAACACAAGTGCGAAAAGTGGTTTTTCCACACTAATACAAGTGCAAAAGTGGTTTCCTGCACCAACACAAGTGCGAAAAGTGGTTTTTCAACACTAACACAAGTGCGAAAAGTGGTTTTTCAACACTATCACAAGTGCAAAAAGTGTTTTTACCACACTAATACAAGTAAAAAAGTGGTTTCCTGCACCAACACAAGTGCGAAAAGTGGTTTTTCAACACTAACACAAGTGCGAAAAGTGGTTTTTCAACACTAACACAAGTGCGAAAAGTGGTTTTTCCACACTAATACAAGTGCAAAAGTGGTTTCCTGCACCAACACAAGTGCGAAAAGTGGTTTTTCAACACTAACACAAGTGCGAAAAGTGGTTTTTCAACACCATCACAAGTGCAAAAAGTGTGTTTTCCACACTAATACAAGTGCAAAAGTGGTTTCCTGCACCAACACAAGTGCGAAAAGTGGTTTTTCAACACTAACACAAGTGCGAAAAGTGGTTTTTCAACACTAACACAAGTGCAAAAAGTGGTTTTTCCACACTAATACAAGTGCAAAAGTGGTTTCCTGCACCAACACAAGTGCGAAAAGTGGTTTTTTAACAATAACACAAGTGCAAAAAGTGGTTTTTCAACACTAACACAAGTGCGAAAAGTGGTTTTTCCACACTAGTACAAGTGCAAAAGTGGTTTCCTGCACCAACACAAGTGCGAAAAGTGGTTTTTCAACACTAACACAAGTGCGAAAAGTGGTTTTTCAACACTATCACAAGTGCAAAAAGTGTTTTTTCCACACTAATACAAGTGCAAAAGTGGTTTCCTGCACCAACACAAGTGCGAAAAGTGGTTTTTCAACACTAACACAAGTGCGAAAAGTGGTTTTTCAACACTATCACAAGTGCAAAAAGTGTTTTTTCCACACTAATACAAGTGCAAAAGTGGTTTCCTGCACCAACACAAGTGCGAAAAGTGGTTTTTCAACACTAACACAAGTGCGAAAAGTGGTTTTTCAACACTAACACAAGTGCGAAAAGTGGTTTTTCAACACTATCACAAGTGCAAAAAGTGTTTTTTCCACACTAATACAAGTGCAAAAGTGGTTTCCTGCAGCAACACAAGTGCGAAAAGTGGTTTTTCAACACTAACACAAGTGCGAAAAGTGGTTTTTCAACACTAACACAAGTGCGAAAGTGGTTTTAAACACTATCACAAGTGCAAAAAGTGTTTTTTCCACACTAATACAAGTGCAAAAGTGGTTTCCTGCACCAACACAAGTGCGAAAAGTGGTTTTTCAACACTAACACAAGTGCGAAAAGTGGTTTGTCAACACTAACACAAGTGAGAAAAGTGGTTTTTCCACACTAATACAAGTGCAAAAGTGGTTTCCTGCACCAACACAAGTGCGAAAAGTGGTTTTTCAACACTAACACAAGTGCGAAAAGTGGTTTTTCAACACTAACACAAGTGCGAAAAGTGGTTTTTCAACACTATCACAAGTGCAAAAAGTGTTTTTTCCACACTAATACAAGTTCAAAAGTGGTTTCCTGCACCAACACAAGTGCGAAAAGTGGTTTTTCAACACTAACACAAGTGCGAAAAGTGGTTTTTCAACACTAACACAAGTGCGAAAGTGGTTTTTAAACACTATCACAAGTGCAAAAAGTGTTTTTTCCACACTAATACAAGTGCAAAAGTGGTTTCCTGCACCAACACAAGTGCGAAAAGTTGTTTTTCAACACTAACACAAGTGCGAAAAGTGGTTTTTCAACACTAACACAAGTGAGAAAAGTGGTTTTTCCACACTAATACAAGTGCAAAAGTGGTTTCCTGCACCAACACAAGTGCGAAAAGTGGTTTTTCAACACTAACACAAGTGCGAAAAGTGGTTTTTCAACACTATCACAAGTGCAAAAAGTGTGTTTTCCACACTAATACAAGTGCAAAAGTGGTTTCCTGCACCAACACAAGTGCGAAAAGTGGTTTTTCAACACTAACACAAGTGCGAAAAGTGGTTTTTCAACACTAACACAAGTGCGAAAAGTGTTTTTCCCACACTAATACAAGTGCAAAAGTGGTTTCCTGCACCAACACAAGTGCGAAAAGTGGTTTTTCAACAATAACACAAGTGTGAAAAGTGGTTTTTCAACACTAACACAAGTGCGAAAAGTGGTTTTCCCACACTAATACAAGTACAAAAGTGGTTTCCTGCACCAACACAAGTGCGAAAAGTGGTTTTTCAACACTAACACAAGTGCGAAAAGTGGTTTTTCAACACTATCACACGTGCAAAAAGTGTTTTTTCCACACTAATACAAGTGCAAAAGTGGTTTCCTGCACCAACACAAGTGCGAAAAGTGGTTTTTCAACACTAACACAAGTGCGAAAAGTGGTTTTTCAACACTAACACAAGTGCGAAAAGTGTTTTTTCCACACTAATACAAGTGCAAAAGTGGTTTCCTGCACCAACACAAGTGCGAAAAGTGGTTTTTCAACAATAACACAAGTGCAAAAAGTCGTTTTTCAACACTAACACAAGTGTGAAAAGTGGTTTTTCCACACTAATACAAGTGCAAAAGTGGTTTCCTGCACCAACACAAGTGCGAAAAGTGGTTTTTCAACACTAACACAAGTGCGAAAAGTGGTTTTAAAACACTATCACAAGTGCAAAAAGTGTTTTTTCCACACTAATACAAGTGCAAAAGTGGTTTCCTGCACCAACACAAGTGCGAAAAGTGGTTTTTCAACACTAACACAAGTGCGAAAAGTGGTTTTAAAACACTATCACAAGTGCAAAAAGTGTTTTTTCCACACTAATACAAGTGCAAAAGTGGTTTCCTGCACCAACACAAGTGCGAAAAGTGGTTTTTCAACACTAACACAAGTGCGAAAAGTGGTTTTTCAACACTATCACAAGTGCAAAAAGTGTTTTTTCCACACTAATACAAGTGCAAAAGTGGTTTCCTGCACCAACACAAGTGCGAAAAGTGGTTTTTCAACACTAACACAAGTGCGAAAAGTGGTTTTTCAACACTAACACAAGTGCGAAAAGTGGTTTTTCAACACTATCACAAGTGCAAAAAGTGTTTTTTCCACACTAATACAAGTGCAAAAGTGGTTTCCTGCACCAACACAAGTGCGAAAAGTGGTTTTTCAACACTAACACAAGTGCGAAAAGTGGTTTTTCAACACTAACACAAGTGCGAAAGTGGTTTTTAAACACTATCACAAGTGCAAAAAGTGTTTTTTCCACACTAATACAAGTGCAAAAGTGGTTTCCTGCACCAACACAAGTGCGAAAAGTGGTTTTTCAACACTAACACAAGTGCGAAAAGTGGTTTTTCAACACTAACACAAGTGAGAAAAGTGGTTTTTCCACACTAATACAAGTGCAAAAGTGGTTTCCTGCACCAACACAAGTGCGAAAAGTGGTTTTTCAACACTAGCACAAGTGCGAAAAGTGGTTTTTCAACACTATCACAAGTGCAAAAAGTGTTTTTTTCCACACTAATACAAGTGCAAAAGTGGTTTCCTGCACCAACACAAGTGCGAAAAGTGGTTTTTCAACACTAACACAAGTGCGAAAAGTGGTTTTTCAACACTAACACAAGTGCGAAAAGTGTTTTTTCCACACTAATACAAGTGCAAAAGTGGTTTCCTGCACCAACACAAGTGCGAAAAGTGGTTTTTCAACAATAACACAAGTGTGAAAAGTGGTTTTTCACCACAAACACAAGTGCGAAAAGTGGTTTTCCCACACTAATACAAGTACAAAAGTGGTTTCCTGCACCAACACAAGTGCAAAAAGTGGTTTTTCAACACTAACACAAGTGCGAAAAGTGGTTTTTCAACACTATCACAAGTGCAAAAAGGGTTTTTTCCACACTAATACAAGTGCAAAAGTGGTTACCTGCACCAACACAAGTGCGAAAAGTGGTTTTTCAACACTAACGCAAGTGCGAAAAGTGGTTTTTCAACACTAACACAAGTGCGAAAAGTGTTTTTTCCACACTAATACAAGTGCAAAAGTGGTTTCCTGCACCAACACAAGTGCGAAAAGTGGTTTTTCAACACTAACACAAGTGCGAAAAGTGGTTTTTTCAACAGTATCACAAGTGCAAAAAGTGTTTTTTCCACACTAATACAAGTGCAAAAGTGGTTTCCTGCACCAACACAAGTGCGAAAAGTGGTTTTTCAACACTAACACAAGTGCGAAAAGTGGTTTTTCAACAGTAACACATGTGCGCAAAGTGGTTTTTCCACACTAATACAAGTGCAAAAGTGGTTTCCTGCACCAACACAAGTGCGAAAAGTGGTTTTTCAACACTAACACAAGTGCGAAAAGTGGTTTTTCAACACTATCACAAGTGCAAAAAGTGTTTTTACCACACTAATACAAGTAAAAAAGTGGTTTCCTGCACCAACACAAGTGCGAAAAGTGGTTTTTCAACACTAACACAAGTGCGAAAAGTGGTTTTTCAACACTATCACAAGTGCAAAAAGTGTTTTTTCCACACTAATACAAGTGCAAAAGTGGTTTCCTGCACCAACACAAGTGCGAAAAGTGGTTTTTAAACACTAACAGAAGTGCGAAAAGTGGTTTTTAAACACTATCACAAGTGCAAAAAGTGTTTTTTACACACTAATACAAGTGCAAAAGTGGTTTCCTGCACCAACACAAGTGCGAAAAGTGGTTTTTCAACACTAACACAAGTGTGAAAAGTGGTTTTTCAACACTAAAACAAGTGCGAAAAGTGGTTTTTCAACAGTATCACAAGTGCAAAAAGTGTTTTTTCCACACTAATACAAGTGCAAAAGTGGTTTCCTGCACCAACACAAGTGCGAAAAGTGGTTTTTCAACACTAACACAAGTGCGAAAAGTGGTTTTTCAACACTCACACAAGTGCGAAAAGTGGTTTTTCAACACTATCACAAGTGCAAAAAGTGTTTTTTCCACACTACTACAAGTGCAAAAGTGGTTTCCTGCACCAACACAAGTGCGAAAAGTGGTTTTTCAACACTAACACAAGTGCGAAAAGTGGTTTTCAACAATAACACAAGTGCGAAAAGTGGTTTTTCAAGCTATCACAAGTGCAAAAAGTGTTTTTTCCACACTAACACAAGTGCAAAAGTGGTTTCCTGCACCAACACAAGTGCGAAAAGTGGTTTTTCAACACTAACACAAGTGCGAAAAGTGGTTTTTCAACACTAACACAAGTGCGAAAAGTGGTTTTTCCACACTAATACAAGTGCAAAAGTGGTTTCCTGCACCAACACAAGTGCGAAAAGTGGTTTTTCAACACTAACACAAGTGCGAAAAGTGTTTTTACCACACTAATACAAGTAAAAAAGTGGTTTCCTGCACCAACACAAGTGCGAAAAGTGGTTTTTCAACACTATCACAAGTGCAAAAAGTGTTTTTACCACACTAATACAAGTAAAAAAGTGGTTTCCTGCACCAACACAAGTGCGAAAAGTGGTTTTTCAACACTAACACAAGTGCGAAAAGTGGTTTTTCAACACTAACACAAGTGCGAAAAGTGGTTTTTCCACACTAATACAAGTGCAAAAGTGGTTTCCTGCACCAACACAAGTGTGAAAAGTGGTTTTTCAACACTAACACAAGTGCGAAAAGTGGTTTTTCAACACTATCACAAGTGCAAAAAGTGTGTTTTCCACACTAATACAAGTGCAAAAGTGGTTTCCTGCACCAACACAAGTGCGAAAAGTGGTTTTTCAACACTAACACAAGTGCGAAAAGTGGTTTTTCAACACTAACACAAGTGCAAAAAGTGGTTTTTCCACACTAATACAAGTGCAAAAGTGGTTTCCTGCACCAACACAAGTGCGAAAAGTGGTTTTTTAACAATAACACAAGTGCGAAAAGTGGTTTTTCAACACTAACACAAGTGCGAAAAGTGGTTTTTCCACACTAGTACAAGTGCAAAAGTGGTTTCCTGCACCAACACAAGTGCGAAAAGTGGTTTTTCAACACTAACACAAGTGCGAAAAGTGGTTTTTCAACACTATCACAAGTGCAAAAAGTGTTTTTTCCACACTAATACAAGTGCAAAAGTGGTTTCCTGCACCAACACAAGTGCGAAAAGTGGTTTTTCAACACTAACACAAGTGCGAAAAGTGGTTTTTCAACACTATCACAAGTGCAAAAAGTGTTTTTTCCACACTAATACAAGTGCAAAAGTGGTTTCCTGCACCAACACAAGTGCGAAAAGTGGTTTTTCAACACTAACACAAGTGCGAAAAGTGGTTTTTCAACACTAACACAAGTGCGAAAAGTGGTTTTTCAACACTATCACAAGTGCAAAAAGTGTTTTTTCCACACTAATACAAGTTCAAAAGTGGTTTCCTGCACCAACACAAGTGCGAAAAGTGGTTTTTCAACACTAACACAAGTGCGAAAAGTGGTTTTTCAACACTAACACAAGTGCGAAAGTGGTTTTTAAACACTATCACAAGTGCAAAAAGTGTTTTTTCCACACTAATACAAGTGCAAAAGTGGTTTCCTGCACCAACACAAGTGCGAAAAGTTGTTTTTCAACACTAACACAAGTGCGAAAAGTGGTTTTTCAACACTAACACAAGTGAGAAAAGTGGTTTTTCCACACTAATACAAGTGCAAAAGTGGTTTCCTGCACCAACACAAGTGCGAAAAGTGGTTTTTCAACACTAACACAAGTGCGAAAAGTGGTTTTTCAACACTATCACAAGTGCAAAAAGTGTGTTTTCCACACTAATACAAGTGCAAAAGTGGTTTCCTGCACCAACACAAGTGCGAAAAGTGGTTTTTCAACACTAACACAAGTGCGAAAAGTGGTTTTTCAACACTAACACAAGTGCGAAAAGTGTTTTTCCCACACTAATACAAGTGCAAAAGTGGTTTCCTGCACCAACACAAGTGCGAAAAGTGGTTTTTCAACAATAACACAAGTGTGAAAAGTGGTTTTTCAACACTAACACAAGTGCGAAAAGTGGTTTTCCCACACTAATACAAGTACAAAAGTGGTTTCCTGCACCAACACAAGTGCGAAAAGTGGTTTTTCAACACTAACACAAGTGCGAAAAGTGGTTTTTCAACACTATCACACGTGCAAAAAGTGTTTTTTCCACACTAATACAAGTGCAAAAGTGGTTTCCTGCACCAACACAAGTGCGAAAAGTGGTTTTTCAACACTAACACAAGTGCGAAAAGTGGTTTTTCAACACTAACACAAGTGCGAAAAGTGTTTTTTCCACACTAATACAAGTGCAAAAGTGGTTTCCTGCACCAACACAAGTGCGAAAAGTGGTTTTTCAACAATAACACAAGTGCAAAAAGTCGTTTTTCAACACTAACACAAGTGTGAAAAGTGGTTTTTCCACACTAATACAAGTGCAAAAGTGGTTTCCTGCACCAACACAAGTGCGAAAAGTGGTTTTTCAACACTAACACAAGTGCGAAAAGTGGTTTTAAAACACTATCACAAGTGCAAAAAGTGTTTTTTCCACACTAATACAAGTGCAAAAGTGGTTTCCTGCACCAACACAAGTGCGAAAAGTGGTTTTTCAACACTAACACAAGTGCGAAAAGTGGTTTTAAAACACTATCACAAGTGCAAAAAGTGTTTTTTCCACACTAATACAAGTGCAAAAGTGGTTTCCTGCACCAACACAAGTGCGAAAAGTGGTTTTTCAACACTAACACAAGTGCGAAAAGTGGTTTTTCAACACTATCACAAGTGCAAAAAGTGTTTTTTCCACACTAATACAAGTGCAAAAGTGGTTTCCTGCACCAACACAAGTGCGAAAAGTGGTTTTTCAACACTAACACAAGTGCGAAAAGTGGTTTTTCAACACTAACACAAGTGCGAAAAGTGGTTTTTCAACACTATCACAAGTGCAAAAAGTGTTTTTTCCACACTAATACAAGTGCAAAAGTGGTTTCCTGCACCAACACAAGTGCGAAAAGTGGTTTTTCAACACTAACACAAGTGCGAAAAGTGGTTTTTCAACACTAACACAAGTGCGAAAGTGGTTTTTAAACACTATCACAAGTGCAAAAAGTGTTTTTTCCACACTAATACAAGTGCAAAAGTGGTTTCCTGCACCAACACAAGTGCGAAAAGTGGTTTTTCAACACTAACACAAGTGCGAAAAGTGGTTTTTCAACACTAACACAAGTGAGAAAAGTGGTTTTTCCACACTAATACAAGTGCAAAAGTGGTTTCCTGCACCAACACAAGTGCGAAAAGTGGTTTTTCAACACTAGCACAAGTGCGAAAAGTGGTTTTTCAACACTATCACAAGTGCAAAAAGTGTTTTTTCCACACTAATACAAGTGCAAAAGTGGTTTCCTGCACCAACACAAGTGCGAAAAGTGGTTTTTCAACACTAACACAAGTGCGAAAAGTGGTTTTTCAACACTAACACAAGTGCGAAAAGTGTTTTTTCCACACTAATACAAGTGCAAAAGTGGTTTCCTGCACCAACACAAGTGCGAAAAGTGGTTTTTCAACAATAACACAAGTGTGAAAAGTGGTTTTTCACCACAAACACAAGTGCGAAAAGTGGTTTTCCCACACTAATACAAGTACAAAAGTGGTTTCCTGCACCAACACAAGTGCAAAAAGTGGTTTTTCAACACTAACACAAGTGCGAAAAGTGGTTTTTCAACACTATCACAAGTGCAAAAAGGGTTTTTTCCACACTAATACAAGTGCAAAAGTGGTTACCTGCACCAACACAAGTGCGAAAAGTGGTTTTTCAACACTAACGCAAGTGCGAAAAGTGGTTTTTCAACACTAACACAAGTGCGAAAAGTGTTTTTTCCACACTAATACAAGTGCAAAAGTGGTTTCCTGCACCAACACAAGTGCGAAAAGTGGTTTTTCAACACTAACACAAGTGCGAAAAGTGGTTTTTCAACAGTATCACAAGTGCAAAAAGTGTTTTTTCCACACTAATACAAGTGCAAAAGTGGTTTCCTGCACCAACACAAGTGCGAAAAGTGGTTTTTCAACACTAACACAAGTGCGAAAAGTGGTTTTTCAACAGTAACACATGTGCGCAAAGTGGTTTTTCCACACTAATACAAGTGCAAAAGTGGTTTCCTGCACCAACACAAGTGCGAAAAGTGGTTTTTCAACACTAACACAAGTGCGAAAAGTGGTTTTTCAACACTATCACAAGTGCAAAAAGTGTTTTTACCACACTAATACAAGTAAAAAAGTGGTTTCCTGCACCAACACAAGTGCGAAAAGTGGTTTTTCAACACTAACACAAGTGCGAAAAGTGGTTTTTCAACACTATCACAAGTGCAAAAAGTGTTTTTTCCACACTAATACAAGTGCAAAAGTGGTTTCCTGCACCAACACAAGTGCGAAAAGTGGTTTTTAAACACTAACAGAAGTGCGAAAAGTGGTTTTTAAACACTATCACAAGTGCAAAAAGTGTTTTTTACACACTAATACAAGTGCAAAAGTGGTTTCCTGCACCAACACAAGTGCGAAAAGTGGTTTTTCAACACTAACACAAGTGTGAAAAGTGGTTTTTCAACACTAAAACAAGTGCGAAAAGTGGTTTTTCAACAGTATCACAAGTGCAAAAAGTGTTTTTTCCACACTAATACAAGTGCAAAAGTGGTTTCCTGCACCAACACAAGTGCGAAAAGTGGTTTTTCAACACTAACACAAGTGCGAAAAGTGGTTTTTCAACACTCACACAAGTGCGAAAAGTGGTTTTTCAACACTATCACAAGTGCAAAAAGTGTTTTTTCCACACTACTACAAGTGCAAAAGTGGTTTCCTGCACCAACACAAGTGCGAAAAGTGGTTTTTCAACACTAACACAAGTGCGAAAAGTGGTTTTCAACAATAACACAAGTGCGAAAAGTGGTTTTTCAAGCTATCACAAGTGCAAAAAGTGTTTTTTCCACACTAACACAAGTGCAAAAGTGGTTTCCTGCACCAACACAAGTGCGAAAAGTGGTTTTTCAACACTAACACAAGTGCGAAAAGTGGTTTTTCAACACTAACACAAGTGCGAAAAGTGGTTTTTCCACACTAATACAAGTGCAAAAGTGGTTTCCTGCACCAACACAAGTGCGAAAAGTGGTTTTTCAACACTAACACAAGTGCGAAAAGTGTTTTTACCACACTAATACAAGTAAAAAAGTGGTTTCCTGCACCAACACAAGTGCGAAAAGTGGTTTTTCAACACTATCACAAGTGCAAAAAGTGTTTTTACCACACTAATACAAGTAAAAAAGTGGTTTCCTGCACCAACACAAGTGCGAAAAGTGGTTTTTCAACACTAACACAAGTGCGAAAAGTGGTTTTTCAACACTAACACAAGTGCGAAAAGTGGTTTTTCCACACTAATACAAGTGCAAAAGTGGTTTCCTGCACCAACACAAGTGTGAAAAGTGGTTTTTCAACACTAACACAAGTGCGAAAAGTGGTTTTTCAACACTATCACAAGTGCAAAAAGTGTGTTTTCCACACTAATACAAGTGCAAAAGTGGTTTCCTGCACCAACACAAGTGCGAAAAGTGGTTTTTCAACACTAACACAAGTGCGAAAAGTGGTTTTTCAACACTAACACAAGTGCAAAAAGTGGTTTTTCCACACTAATACAAGTGCAAAAGTGGTTTCCTGCACCAACACAAGTGCGAAAAGTGGTTTTTTAACAATAACACAAGTGCGAAAAGTGGTTTTTCAACACTAACACAAGTGCGAAAAGTGGTTTTTCCACACTAGTACAAGTGCAAAAGTGGTTTCCTGCACCAACACAAGTGCGAAAAGTGGTTTTTCAACACTAACACAAGTGCGAAAAGTGGTTTTTCAACACTATCACAAGTGCAAAAAGTGTTTTTTCCACACTAATACAAGTGCAAAAGTGGTTTCCTGCACCAACACAAGTGCGAAAAGTGGTTTTTCAACACTAACACAAGTGCGAAAAGTGGTTTTTCAACACTATCACAAGTGCAAAAAGTGTTTTTTCCACACTAATACAAGTGCAAAAGTGGTTTCCTGCACCAACACAAGTGCGAAAAGTGGTTTTTCAACACTAACACAAGTGCGAAAAGTGGTTTTTCAACACTAACACAAGTGCAAAAAGTGGTTTTTCAACACTATCACAAGTGCAAAAAGTGTTTTTTCCACACTAATACAAGTGCAAAAGTGGTTTCCTGCAGCAACACAAGTGCGAAAAGTGGTTTTTCAACACTAACACAAGTGCGAAAAGTGGTTTTTCAACACTAACACAAGTGCGAAAGTGGTTTTAAACACTATCACAAGTGCAAAAAGTGTTTTTTCCACACTAATACAAGTGCAAAAGTGGTTTCCTGCACCAACACAAGTGCGAAAAGTGGTTTTTCAACACTAACACAAGTGCGAAAAGTGGTTTGTCAACACTAACACAAGTGAGAAAAGTGGTTTTTCCACACTAATACAAGTGCAAAAGTGGTTTCCTGCACCAACACAAGTGCGAAAAGTGGTTTTTCAACACTAACACAAGTGTGAAAAGTGGTTTTTCAACACTATCACAAGTGCAAAAAGTGTGTTTTCCACACTAATACAAGTGCAAAAGTGGTTTTTCAACAATAACACAAGTGTGAAAAGTGGTTTTTTAACACTAACACAAGTGTGAAAAGTGGTTTTCCCACACTAATACAAGTACAAAAGTGGTTTCCTGCACCAACACAAGTGCGAAAAGTGGTTTTTCAACACTAACACAAGTGCGAAAAGTGGTTTTTCAACACTATCACAAGTGCAAAAAGTGTTTTTTCCACACTAATACAAGTGCAAAAGTGGTTTCCTGCACCAACACAAGTGCGAAAAGTGGTTTTTCAACACTAACACAAGTGCGAAAAGTGGTTTTTCAACACTAACACAAGTGTGAAAAGTGTTTTTTCCACACTAATACAAGTGCAAAAGTGGTTTCCTGCACCAACACAAGTGCGAAAAGTGGTTTTTCAACACTAACACAAGTGCGAAAAGTGGTTTGTCAACACTAACACAAGTGAGAAAAGTGGTTTTTCCACACTAATACAAGTGCAAAAGTGGTTTCCTGCACCAACACAAGTGCGAAAAGTGGTTTTTCAACACTAACACAAGTGCGAAAAGTGGTTTTTCAACACTAACACAAGTGCGAAAAGTGGTTTTTCAACACTATCACAAGTGCAAAAAGTGTTTTTTCCACACTAATACAAGTTCAAAAGTGGTTTCCTGCACCAACACAAGTGCGAAAAGTGGTTTTTCAACACTAACACAAGTGCGAAAAGTGGTTTTTCAACACTAACACAAGTGCGAAAGTGGTTTTTAAACACTATCACAAGTGCAAAAAGTGTTTTTTCCACACTAATACAAGTGCAAAAGTGGTTTCCTGCACCAACACAAGTGCGAAAAGTTGTTTTTCAACACTAACACAAGTGCGAAAAGTGGTTTTTCAACACTAACACAAGTGAGAAAAGTGGTTTTTCCACACTAATACAAGTGCAAAAGTGGTTTCCTGCACCAACACAAGTGCGAAAAGTGGTTTTTCAACACTAACACAAGTGCGAAAAGTGGTTTTTCAACACTATCACAAGTGCAAAAAGTGTGTTTTCCACACTAATACAAGTGCAAAAGTGGTTTCCTGCACCAACACAAGTGCGAAAAGTGGTTTTTCAACACTAACACAAGTGCGAAAAGTGGTTTTTCAACACTAACACAAGTGCGAAAAGTGTTTTTCCCACACTAATACAAGTGCAAAAGTGGTTTCCTGCACCAACACAAGTGCGAAAAGTGGTTTTTCAACAATAACACAAGTGTGAAAAGTGGTTTTTCAACACTAACACAAGTGCGAAAAGTGGTTTTCCCACACTAATACAAGTACAAAAGTGGTTTCCTGCACCAACACAAGTGCGAAAAGTGGTTTTTCAACACTAACACAAGTGCGAAAAGTGGTTTTTCAACACTATCACACGTGCAAAAAGTGTTTTTTCCACACTAATACAAGTGCAAAAGTGGTTTCCTGCACCAACACAAGTGCGAAAAGTGGTTTTTCAACACTAACACAAGTGCGAAAAGTGGTTTTTCAACACTAACACAAGTGCGAAAAGTGTTTTTTCCACACTAATACAAGTGCAAAAGTGGTTTCCTGCACCAACACAAGTGCGAAAAGTGGTTTTTCAACAATAACACAAGTGCGAAAAGTCGTTTTTCAACACTAACACAAGTGTGAAAAGTGGTTTTTCCACACTAATACAAGTGCAAAAGTGGTTTCCTGCACCAACACAAGTGCGAAAAGTGGTTTTTCAACACTAACACAAGTGCGAAAAGTGGTTTAAAAACACTATCACAAATGCAAAAAGTGTTTTTTCCACACTAATACAAGTGCAAAAGTGGTTTCCTGCACCAACACAAGTGCGAAAAGTGGTTTTTCAACACTAACACAAGTGCGAAAAGTGGTTTTAAAACACTATCACAAGTGCAAAAAGTGTTTTTTCCACACTAATACAAGTGCAAAAGTGGTTTCCTGCACCAACACAAGTGCGAAAAGTGGTTTTTCAACACTAACACAAGTGCGAAAAGTGGTTTTTCAACACTATCACAAGTGCAAAAAGTGTTTTTTCCACACTAATACAAGTGCAAAAGTGGTTTCCTGCACCAACACAAGTGCGAAAAGTGGTTTTTCAACACTAACACAAGTGCGAAAAGTGGTTTTTCAACACTCACACAAGTGCGAAAAGTGGTTTTTCAACACTATCACAAGTGCAAAAAGTGTTTTTTCCACACTACTACAAGTGCAAAAGTGGTTTCCTGCACCAACACAAGTGCGAAAAGTGGTTTTTCAACACTAACACAAGTGCGAAAAGTGGTTTTCAACAATAACACAAGTGCGAAAAGTGGTTTTTCAACACTATCACAAGTGCAAAAAGTGTTTTTTCCACACTAATACAAGTGCAAAAGTGGTTTCCTGCACCAACACAAGTGCGAAAAGTGGTTTTTCAACACTAACACAAGTGCGAAAAGTGGTTTTTCAACACTAACACAAGTGCGAAAAGTGGTTTTTCCACACTAATACAAGTGCAAAAGTGGTTTCCTGCACCAACACAAGTGCGAAAAGTGGTTTTTCAACACTAACACAAGTGCGAAAAGTGGTTTTTCAACACTATCACAAGTGCAAAAAGTGTTTTTACCACACTAATACAAGTAAAAAAGTGGTTTCCTGCACCAACACAAGTGCGAAAAGTGGTTTTTCAACACTAACACAAGTGCGAAAAGTGGTTTTTCAACACTAACACAAGTGCGAAAAGTGGTTTTTCCACACTAATACAAGTGCAAAAGTGGTTTCCTGCACCAACACAAGTGCGAAAAGTGGTTTTTCAACACTAACACAAGTGCGAAAAGTGGTTTTTCAACACCATCACAAGTGCAAAAAGTGTGTTTTCCACACTAATACAAGTGCAAAAGTGGTTTCCTGCACCAACACAAGTGCGAAAAGTGGTTTTTCAACACTAACACAAGTGCGAAAAGTGGTTTTTCAACACTAACACAAGTGCAAAAAGTGGTTTTTCCACACTAATACAAGTGCAAAAGTGGTTTCCTGCACCAACACAAGTGCGAAAAGTGGTTTTTTAACAATAACACAAGTGCAAAAAGTGGTTTTTCAACACTAACACAAGTGCGAAAAGTGGTTTTTCCACACTAGTACAAGTGCAAAAGTGGTTTCCTGCACCAACACAAGTGCGAAAAGTGGTTTTTCAACACTAACACAAGTGCGAAAAGTGGTTTTTCAACACTATCACAAGTGCAAAAAGTGTTTTTTCCACACTAATACAAGTGCAAAAGTGGTTTCCTGCACCAACACAAGTGCGAAAAGTGGTTTTTCAACACTAACACAAGTGCGAAAAGTGGTTTTTCAACACTATCACAAGTGCAAAAAGTGTTTTTTCCACACTAATACAAGTGCAAAAGTGGTTTCCTGCACCAACACAAGTGCGAAAAGTGGTTTTTCAACACTAACACAAGTGCGAAAAGTGGTTTTTCAACACTAACACAAGTGCGAAAAGTGGTTTTTCAACACTATCACAAGTGCAAAAAGTGTTTTTTCCACACTACTACAAGTGCAAAAGTGGTTTCCTGCAGCAACACAAGTGCGAAAAGTGGTTTTTCAACACTAACACAAGTGCGAAAAGTGGTTTTTCAACACTAACACAAGTGCGAAAGTGGTTTTAAACACTATCACAAGTGCAAAAAGTGTTTTTTCCACACTAATACAAGTGCAAAAGTGGTTTCCTGCACCAACACAAGTGCGAAAAGTGGTTTTTCAACACTAACACAAGTGCGAAAAGTGGTTTGTCAACACTAACACAAGTGAGAAAAGTGGTTTTTCCACACTAATACAAGTGCAAAAGTGGTTTCCTGCACCAACACAAGTGCGAAAAGTGGTTTTTCAACACTAACACAAGTGCGAAAAGTGGTTTTTCAACACTAACACAAGTGCGAAAAGTGGTTTTTCAACACTATCACAAGTGCAAAAAGTGTTTTTTCCACACTAATACAAGTTCAAAAGTGGTTTCCTGCACCAACACAAGTGCGAAAAGTGGTTTTTCAACACTAACACAAGTGCGAAAAGTGGTTTTTCAACACTAACACAAGTGCGAAAGTGGTTTTTAAACACTATCACAAGTGCAAAAAGTGTTTTTTCCACACTAATACAAGTGCAAAAGTGGTTTCCTGCACCAACACAAGTGCGAAAAGTTGTTTTTCAACACTAACACAAGTGAGAAAAGTGGTTTTTCCACACTAATACAAGTGCAAAAGTGGTTTCCTGCACCAACACAAGTGCGAAAAGTGGTTTTTCAACACTAACACAAGTGCGAAAAGTGGTTTTTCAACACTATCACAAGTGCAAAAAGTGTGTTTTCCACACTAATACAAGTGCAAAAGTGGTTTCCTGCACCAACACAAGTGCGAAAAGTGGTTTTTCAACACTAACACAAGTGCGAAAAGTGGTTTTTCAACACTAACACAAGTGCGAAAAGTGTTTTTCCCACACTAATACAAGTGCAAAAGTGGTTTCCTGCACCAACACAAGTGCGAAAAGTGGTTTTTCAACAATAACACAAGTGTGAAAAGTGGTTTTTCAACACTAACACAAGTGCGAAAAGTGGTTTTCCCACACTAATACAAGTACAAAAGTGGTTTCCTGCACCAACACAAGTGCGAAAAGTGGTTTTTCAACACTAACACAAGTGCGAAAAGTGGTTTTTCATCACTATCACACGTGCAAAAAGTGTTTTTTCCACACTAATACAAGTGCAAAAGTGGTTTCCTGCACCAACACAAGTGCGAAAAGTGGTTTTTCAACACTAACACAAGTGCGAAAAGTGGTTTTTCAACACTAACACAAGTGCGAAAAGTGTTTTTTCCACACTAATACAAGTGCAAAAGTGGTTTCCTGCACCAACACAAGTGCGAAAAGTGGTTTTTCAACAATAACACAAGTGCGAAAAGTCGTTTTTCAACACTAACACAAGTGTGAAAAGTGGTTTTTCCACACTAATACAAGTGCAAAAGTGGTTTCCTGCACCAACACAAGTGCGAAAAGTGGTTTTTCAACACTAACACAAGTGCGAAAAGTGGTTTTAAAACACTATCACAAGTGCAAAAAGTGTTTTTTCCACACTAATACAAGTGCAAAAGTGGTTTCCTGCACCAACACAAGTGCGAAAAGTGGTTTTTCAACACTAACACAAGTGCGAAAAGTGGTTTTAAAACACTATCACAAGTGCAAAAAGTGTTTTTTCCACACTAATACAAGTGCAAAAGTGGTTTCCTGCACCAACACAAGTGCGAAAAGTGGTTTTTCAACACTAACACAAGTGCGAAAAGTGGTTTTTCAACACTATCACAAGTGCAAAAAGTGTTTTTTCCACACTAATACAAGTGCAAAAGTGGTTTCCTGCACCAACACAAGTGCGAAAAGTGGTTTTTCAACACTAACACAAGTGCGAAAAGTGGTTTTTCAACACTAACACAAGTGCGAAAAGTGGTTTTTCAACACTATCACAAGTGCAAAAAGTGTTTTTTCCACACTAATACAAGTGCAAAAGTGGTTTCCTGCACCAACACAAGTGCGAAAAGTGGTTTTTCAACACTAACACAAGTGCGAAAAGTGGTTTTTCAACACTAACACAAGTGCGAAAGTGGTTTTTAAACACTATCACAAGTGCAAAAAGTGTTTTTTCCACACTAATACAAGTGCAAAAGTGGTTTCCTGCACCAACACAAGTGCGAAAAGTGGTTTTTCAACACTAACACAAGTGCGAAAAGTGGTTTTTCAACACTAACACAAGTGAGAAAAGTGGTTTTTCCACACTAATACAAGTGCAAAAGTGGTTTCCTGCACCAACACAAGTGCGAAAAGTGGTTTTTCAACACTAGCACAAGTGCGAAAAGTGGTTTTTCAACACTATCACAAGTGCAAAAAGTGTTTTTTCCACACTAATACAAGTGCAAAAGTGGTTTCCTGCACCAACACAAGTGCGAAAAGTGGTTTTTCAACACTAACACAAGTGCGAAAAGTGGTTTTTCAACACTAACACAAGTGCGAAAAGTGTTTTTTCCACACTAATACAAGTGCAAAAGTGGTTTCCTGCACCAACACAAGTGCGAAAAGTGGTTTTTCAACAATAACACAAGTGTGAAAAGTGGTTTTTCACCACAAACACAAGTGCGAAAAGTGGTTTTCCCACACTAATACAAGTACAAAAGTGGTTTCCTGCACCAACACAAGTGCAAAAAGTGGTTTTTCAACACTAACACAAGTGCGAAAAGTGGTTTTTCAACACTATCACAAGTGCAAAAAGGGTTTTTTCCACACTAATACAAGTGCAAAAGTGGTTACCTGCACCAACACAAGTGCGAAAAGTGGTTTTTCAACACTAACGCAAGTGCGAAAAGTGGTTTTTCAACACTAACACAAGTGCGAAAAGTGTTTTTTCCACACTAATACAAGTGCAAAAGTGGTTTCCTGCACCAACACAAGTGCGAAAAGTGGTTTTTCAACACTAACACAAGTGCGAAAAGTGGTTTTTCAACAGTATCACAAGTGCAAAAAGTGTTTTTTCCACACTAATACAAGTGCAAAAGTGGTTTCCTGCACCAACACAAGTGCGAAAAGTGGTTTTTCAACACTAACACAAGTGCGAAAAGTGGTTTTTCAACAGTAACACATGTGCGCAAAGTGGTTTTTCCACACTAATACAAGTGCAAAAGTGGTTTCCTGCACCAACACAAGTGCGAAAAGTGGTTTTTCAACACTAACACAAGTGCGAAAAGTGGTTTTTCAACACTATCACAAGTGCAAAAAGTGTTTTTACCACACTAATACAAGTAAAAAAGTGGTTTCCTGCACCAACACAAGTGCGAAAAGTGGTTTTTCAACACTAACACAAGTGCGAAAAGTGGTTTTTCAACACTATCACAAGTGCAAAAAGTGTTTTTTCCACACTAATACAAGTGCAAAAGTGGTTTCCTGCACCAACACAAGTGCGAAAAGTGGTTTTTAAACACTAACAGAAGTGCGAAAAGTGGTTTTTAAACACTATCACAAGTGCAAAAAGTGTTTTTTACACACTAATACAAGTGCAAAAGTGGTTTCCTGCACCAACACAAGTGCGAAAAGTGGTTTTTCAACACTAACACAAGTGTGAAAAGTGGTTTTTCAACACTAAAACAAGTGCGAAAAGTGGTTTTTCAACAGTATCACAAGTGCAAAAAGTGTTTTTTCCACACTAATACAAGTGCAAAAGTGGTTTCCTGCACCAACACAAGTGCGAAAAGTGGTTTTTCAACACTAACACAAGTGCGAAAAGTGGTTTTTCAACACTCACACAAGTGCGAAAAGTGGTTTTTCAACACTATCACAAGTGCAAAAAGTGTTTTTTCCACACTACTACAAGTGCAAAAGTGGTTTCCTGCACCAACACAAGTGCGAAAAGTGGTTTTTCAACACTAACACAAGTGCGAAAAGTGGTTTTCAACAATAACACAAGTGCGAAAAGTGGTTTTTCAACACTATCACAAGTGCAAAAAGTGTTTTTTCCACACTAACACAAGTGCAAAAGTGGTTTCCTGCACCAACACAAGTGCGAAAAGTGGTTTTTCAACACTAACACAAGTGCGAAAAGTGGTTTTTCAACACTAACACAAGTGCGAAAAGTGGTTTTTCCACACTAATACAAGTGCAAAAGTGGTTTCCTGCACCAACACAAGTGCGAAAAGTGGTTTTTCAACACTAACACAAGTGCGAAAAGTGGTTTTTCAACACTATCACAAGTGCAAAAAGTGTTTTTACCACACTAATACAAGTAAAAAAGTGGTTTCCTGCACCAACACAAGTGCGAAAAGTGGTTTTTCAACACTAACACAAGTGCGAAAAGTGGTTTTTCAACACTAACACAAGTGCGAAAAGTGGTTTTTCCACACTAATACAAGTGCAAAAGTGGTTTCCTGCACCAACACAAGTGTGAAAAGTGGTTTTTCAACACTAACACAAGTGCGAAAAGTGGTTTTTCAACACTATCACAAGTGCAAAAAGTGTGTTTTCCACACTAATACAAGTGCAAAAGTGGTTTCCTGCACCAACACAAGTGCGAAAAGTGGTTTTTCAACACTAACACAAGTGCGAAAAGTGGTTTTTCAACACTAACACAAGTGCAAAAAGTGGTTTTTCCACACTAATACAAGTGCAAAAGTGGTTTCCTGCACCAACACAAGTGCGAAAAGTGGTTTTTTAACAATAACACAAGTGCGAAAAGTGGTTTTTCAACACTAACACAAGTGCGAAAAGTGGTTTTTCCACACTAGTACAAGTGCAAAAGTGGTTTCCTGCACCAACACAAGTGCGAAAAGTGGTTTTTCAACACTAACACAAGTGCGAAAAGTGGTTTTTCAACACTATCACAAGTGCAAAAAGTGTTTTTTCCACACTAATACAAGTGCAAAAGTGGTTTCCTGCACCAACACAAGTGCGAAAAGTGGTTTTTCAACACTAACACAAGTGCGAAAAGTGGTTTTTCAACACTATCACAAGTGCAAAAAGTGTTTTTTCCACACTAATACAAGTGCAAAAGTGGTTTCCTGCACCAACACAAGTGCGAAAAGTGGTTTTTCAACACTAACACAAGTGCGAAAAGTGGTTTTTCAACACTAACACAAGTGCAAAAAGTGGTTTTTCAACACTATCACAAGTGCAAAAAGTGTTTTTTCCACACTAATACAAGTGCAAAAGTGGTTTCCTGCAGCAACACAAGTGCGAAAAGTGGTTTTTCAACACTGACACAAGTGCGAAAAGTGGTTTTTCAACACTAACACAAGTGCGAAAGTGGTTTTAAACACTATCACAAGTGCAAAAAGTGTTTTTTCCACACTAATACAAGTGCAAAAGTGGTTTCCTGCACCAACACAAGTGCGAAAAGTGGTTTTTCAACACTAACACAAGTGCGAAAAGTGGTTTGTCAACACTAACACAAGTGAGAAAAGTGGTTTTTCCACACTAATACAAGTGCAAAAGTGGTTTCCTGCACCAACACAAGTGCGAAAAGTGGTTTTTCAACACTAACACAAGTGTGAAAAGTGGTTTTTCAACACTATCACAAGTGCAAAAAGTGTGTTTTCCACACTAATACAAGTGCAAAAGTGGTTTTTCAACAATAACACAAGTGTGAAAAGTGGTTTTTTAACACTAACACAAGTGTGAAAAGTGGTTTTCCCACACTAATACAAGTACAAAAGTGGTTTCCTGCACCAACACAAGTGCGAAAAGTGGTTTTTCAACACTAACACAAGTGCGAAAAGTGGTTTTTCAACACTATCACAAGTGCAAAAAGTGTTTTTTCCACACTAATACAAGTGCAAAAGTGGTTTCCTGCACCAACACAAGTGCGAAAAGTGGTTTTTCAACACTAACACAAGTGCGAAAAGTGGTTTTTCAACACTAACACAAGTGCGAAAAGTGTTTTTTCCACACTAATACAAGTGCAAAAGTGGTTTCCTGCACCAACACAAGTGCGAAAAGTGGTTTTTCAACAATAACACAAGTGTGAAAAGTGGTTTTTTAACACTAACACAAGTGTGAAAAGTGGTTTTCCCACACTAATACAAGTACAAAAGTGGTTTCCTGCACCAACACAAGTGCGAAAAGTGGTTTTTCAACACTAACACAAGTGCGAAAAGTGGTTTTTCAACACTATCACAAGTGCAAAAAGTGTTTTTTCCACACTAATACAAGTGCAAAAGTGGTTTCCTGCACCAACACAAGTGCGAAAAGTGGTTTTTCAACACTAACACAAGTGCGAAAAGTGGTTTTTCAACACTAACACAAGTGCGAAAAGTGTTTTTTCCACACTAATACAAGTGCAAAAGTGGTTTCCTGCACCAACACAAGTGCGAAAAGTGGTTTTTCAACACTAACACAAGTGCGAAAAGTGGTTTTTCAACAGTATCACAAGTGCAAAAAGTGTTTTTTCCACACTAATACAAGTGCAAAAGTGGTTTCCTGCACCAACACAAGTGCGAAAAGTGGTTTTTCAACACTAACACAAGTGCGAAAAGTGGTTTTTCAACACTAACACAAGTGCGAAAAGTGTTTTTTCCACACTAATACAAGTGCAAAAGTGGTTTCCTGCACCAACACAAGTGCGAAAAGTGGTTTTTCAACACTAACACAAGTGCGAAAAGTGGTTTTTCAACAGTATCACAAGTGCAAAAAGTGTTTTTTCCACACTAATACAAGTGCAAAAGTGGTTTCCTGCACCAACACAAGTGCGAAAAGTGGTTTTTCAACACTAACACAAGTGCGAAAAGTGGTTTTTCAACACTATCACAAGTGCAAAAAGTGTTTTTTCCACACTAATACAAGTGCAAAAGTGGTTTCCTGCACCAACACAAGTGCGAAAAGTGGTTTTTCAACACTAACACAAGTGCGAAAAGTGGTTTTTCAACACTAACACAAGTGCGAAAAGTGTTTTTTCCACACTAATACAAGTGCAAAAGTGGTTTCCTGCACCAACACAAGTGCGAAAAGTGGTTTTTCAACAATAACACAAGTGTGAAAAGTGGTTTTTTAACACTAACACAAGTGTGAAAAGTGGTTTTCCCACACTAATACAAGTACAAAAGTGGTTTCCTGCACCAACACAAGTGCGAAAAGTGGTTTTTCAACACTAACACAAGTGCGAAAAGTGGTTTTTCAACACTATCACAAGTGCAAAAAGTGTTTTTTCCACACTAATACAAGTGCAAAAGTGGTTTCCTGCACCAACACAAGTGCGAAAAGTGGTTTTTCAACACTAACACAAGTGCGAAAAGTGGTTTTTCAACACTAACACAAGTGCGAAAAGTGTTTTTTCCACACTAATACAAGTGCAAAAGTGGTTTCCTGCACCAACACAAGTGCGAAAAGTGGTTTTTCAACACTAACACAAGTGCGAAAAGTGGTTTTTCAACAGTATCACAAGTGCAAAAAGTGTTTTTTCCACACTAATACAAGTGCAAAAGTGGTTTCCTGCACCAACACAAGTGCGAAAAGTGGTTTTTCAACACTAACACAAGTGCGAAAAGTGGTTTTTCAACACTAACACAAGTGCGAAAAGTGTTTTTTCCACACTAATACAAGTGCAAAAGTGGTTTCCTGCACCAACACAAGTGCGAAAAGTGGTTTTTCAACACTAACACAAGTGCGAAAAGTGGTTTTTCAACAGTATCACAAGTGCAAAAAGTGTTTTTTCCACACTAATACAAGTGCAAAAGTGGTTTCCTGCACCAACACAAGTGCGAAAAGTGGTTTTTCAACACTAACACAAATGCGAAAAGTGGTTTTTCAACACTAACACAAGTGCGAAAAGTGGTTTTTCAACACTATCACAAGTGCAAAAAGTGTTTTTTCCACACTAATACAAGTGCAAAAGTGGTTTCCTGCACCAACACAAGTGCGAAAAGTGGTTTTTCAACACTAATACAAGTGCGAAAAGTGGTTTTCAACAATAACACAAGTGCGAAAAGTGGTTTTTCAACACTATCACAAGTGCAAAAAGTGTTTTTTCCACACTAATACAAGTGCAAAAGTGGTTTCCTGCACCAACACAAGTGCGAAAAGTGTTTTTTCAACACTAACACAAGTGCGAAAAGTGGTTTTTCAACACTATCACAAGTGCAAAAAGTGTTTTTACCACACTAATACAAGTAAAAAAGTGGTTTCCTGCACCAACACAAGTGCGAAAAGTGGTTTTTCAACACTAACACAAGTGCGAAAAGTGGTTTTTCAACACTATCACAAGTGCAAAAAGTGTTTTTTCCACACTAATACAAGTGCAAAAGTGGTTTCCTGCACCAACACAAGTGCGAAAAGTGGTTTTTCAACACTAACAGAAGTGCGAAAAGTGGTTTTTAAACACTATCACAAGTGCAAAAAGTGTTTTTTACACACTAATACAAGTGCAAAAGTGGTTTCCTGCACCAACACAAGTGCGAAAAGTGGTTTTTCAACACTAACACAAGTGCGAAAAGTGGTTTTTCAACACTAAAACAAGTGCGAAAAGTGGTTTTTCAACAGTATCACAAGTGCAAAAAGTGTTTTTTCCACACTAATACAAGTGCAAAAGTGGTTTCCTGCACCAACACAAGTGCGAAAAGTGGTTTTTCAACACTAACACAAGTGCGAAAAGTGGTTTTTCAACACTCACACAAGTGCGAAAAGTGGTTTTTCAACACTATCACAAGTGCAAAAAGTGTTTTTTCCACACTACTACAAGTGCAAAAGTGGTTTCCTGCACCAACACAAGTACGAAAAGTGGTTTTTCAACACTAACACAAGTGCGAAAAGTGGTTTTCAACAATAACACAAGTGCGAAAAGTGGTTTTTCAACACTATCACAAGTGCAAAAAGTGTTTTTTCCACACTAATACAAGTGCAAAAGTGGTTTCCTGCACCAACACAAGTGCGAAAAGTGGTTTTTCAACACTAACACAAGTGCGAAAAGTGGTTTTTCAACACTAACACAAGTGCGAAAAGTGGTTTTTCCACACTAATACAAGTGCAAAAGTGGTTTCCTGCACCAACACAAGTGCGAAAAGTGGTTTTTCAACACTAACACAAGTGCGAAAAGTGGTTTTTCAACACTATCACAAGTGCAAAAAGTGTTTTTACCACACTAATACAAGTAAAAAAGTGGTTTCCTGCACCAACACAAGTGCGAAAAGTGGTTTTTCAACACTAACACAAGTGCGAAAAGTGGTTTTTCAACACTAACACAAGTGCGAAAAGTGGTTTTTCCACACTAATACAAGTGCAAAAGTGGTTTCCTGCACCAACACAAGTGTGAAAAGTGGTTTTTCAACACTAACACAAGTGCGAAAAGTGGTTTTTCAACACTAACACAAGTGCAAAAAGTGGTTTTTCAACACTAATACAAGTGCAAAAGTGGTTTCCTGCACCAACACAAGTGCGAAAAGTGGTTTTTTAACAATAACACAAGTGCGAAAAGTGGTTTTTCAACACTAACACAAGTGCGAAAAGTGGTTTTTCCACACTAGTACAAGTGCAAAAGTGGTTTCCTGCACCAACACAAGTGCGAAAAGTGGTTTTTCAACACTAACACAAGTGCGAAAAGTGGTTTTTCAACACTATCACAAGTGCAAAAAGTGTTTTTTCCACACTAATACAAGTGCAAAAGTGGTTTCCTGCACCAACACAAGTGCGAAAAGTGGTTTTTCAACACTAACACAAGTGCGAAAAGTGGTTTTTCAACACTATCACAAGTGCAAAAAGTGTTTTTTCCACACTAATACAAGTGCAAAAGTGGTTTCCTGCACCAACACAAGTGCGAAAAGTGGTTTTTCAACACTAACACAAGTGCGAAAAGTGGTTTTTCAACACTAACACAAGTGCGAAAAGTGGTTTTTCAACACTATCACAAGTGCAAAAAGTGTTTTTTCCACACTAATACAAGTGCAAAAGTGGTTTCCTGCAGCAACACAAGTGCGAAAAGTGGTTTTTCAACACTAACACAAGTGCGAAAAGTGGTTTTTCAACACTAACACAAGTGCGAAAGTGGTTTTAAACACTATCACAAGTGCAAAAAGTGTTTTTTCCACACTAATACAAGTGCAAAAGTGGTTTCCTGCACCAACACAAGTGCGAAAAGTGGTTTTTCAACACTAACACAAGTGCGAAAAGTGGTTTGTCAACACTAACACAAGTGATAAAAGTGGTTTTTCCACACTAATACAAGTGCAAAAGTGGTTTCCTGCACCAACACAAGTGCGAAAAGTGGTTTTTCAACACTAACACAAGTGTGAAAAGTGGTTTTTCAACACTATCACAAGTGCAAAAAGTGTGTTTTCCACACTAATACAAGTGCAAAAGTGGTTTTTCAACAATAACACAAGTGTGAAAAGTGGTTTTTTAACACTAACACAAGTGTGAAAAGTGGTTTTCCCACACTAATACAAGTACAAAAGTGGTTTCCTGCACCAACACAAGTGCGAAAAGTGGTTTTTCAACACTAACACAAGTGCGAAAAGTGGTTTTTCAACACTATCACAAGTGCAAAAAGTGTTTTTTCCACACTAATACAAGTGCAAAAGTGGTTTCCTGCACCAACACAAGTGCGAAAAGTGGTTTTTCAACACTAACACAAGTGCGAAAAGTGGTTTTTCAACACTAACACAAGTGCGAAAAGTGTTTTTTCCACACTAATACAAGTGCAAAAGTGGTTTCCTGCACCAACACAAGTGCGAAAAGTGGTTTTTCAACACTAACACAAGTGCGAAAAGTGGTTTTTCAACAGTATCACAAGTGCAAAAAGTGTTTTTTCCACACTAATACAAGTGCAAAAGTGGTTTCCTGCACCAACACAAGTGCGAAAAGTGGTTTTTCAACACTAACACAAGTGCGAAAAGTGGTTTTTCAACACTAACACAAGTGCGAAAAGTGTTTTTTCCACACTAATACAAGTGCAAAAGTGGTTTCCTGCACCAACACAAGTGCGAAAAGTGGTTTTTCAACACTAACACAAGTGCGAAAAGTGGTTTTTCAACAGTATCACAAGTGCAAAAAGTGTTTTTTCCACACTAATACAAGTGCAAAAGTAGTTTCCTGCACCAACACAAGTGCGAAAAGTGGTTTTTCAACACTAACACAAGTGCGAAAAGTGGTTTTTCAACACTAACACAAGTGCGAAAAGTGGTTTTTCAACACTATCACAAGTGCAAAAAGTGTTTTTTCCACACTAATACAAGTGCAAAAGTGGTTTCCTGCACCAACACAAGTGCGAAAAGTGGTTTTTCAACACTAACACAAGTGCGAAAAGTGGTTTTCAACAATAACACAAGTGCGAAAAGTGGTTTTTCAACACTATCACAAGTGCAAAAAGTGTTTTTTCCACACTAATACAAGTGCAAAAGTGGTTTCCTGCACCAACACAAGTGCGAAAAGTGGTTTTTCAACACTAACACAAGTGCGAAAAGTGGTTTTTCAACACTAACACAAGTGCGAAAAGTGGTTTTTCAACACTATCACAAGTGCAAAAAGTGTTTTTTCCACACTAATACAAGTGCAAAAGTGGTTTCCTGCACCAACACAAGTGCGAAAAGTGGTTTTTCAACACTAACACAAGTGCAAAAAGTGGTTTTCAACAATAACACAAGTGCGAAAAGTGGTTTTTCAACACTATCACAAGTGCGAAAAGTGGTTTTTCAACACTATCACAAGTGCAAAAAGTGTTTTTTCCACACTAATACAAGTGCAAAAGTGGTTTCCTGCACCAACACAAGTGCGAAAAGTGGTTTTTCAACACTAACACAAGTGCGAAAAGTGGTTTTTCAACACTATCACAAGTGCAAAAAGTGTGTTTTCCACACTAATACAAGTGCAAAAGTGGTTTCCTGCACCAACACAAGTGCGAAAAGTGGTTTTTCAACACTAACACAAGTGCGAAAAGTGGTTTTTCAACACTAACACAAGTGCGAAAAGTGGTTTTTCCACACTAATACAAGTGCAAAAGTGGTTTCCTGCACCAACACAAGTGCGAAAAGTGGTTTTTCAACAATAACACAAGTGCGAAAAGTGGTTTTTCAACACTAACACAAGTGTGAAAAGTGGTTTTTCCACACTAATACAAGTGCAAAAGTGGTTTCCTGCACCAACACAAGTGCGAAAAGTGGTTTTTCAACACTAACACAAGTGCGAAAAGTGGTTTTAAAACACTATCACAAGTGCAAAAAGTGTTTTTTCCACACTAATACAAGTGCAAAAGTGATTTCCTGCACCAACACAAGTGCGAAAAGTGGTTTTTCAACACTAACACAAGTGCGAAAAGTGGTTTTTCAACACTATCACAAGTGCAAAAAGTGTTTTTTCCACACTAATACAAGTGCAAAAGTGGTTTCCTGCACCAACACAAGTGCGAAAAGTGGTTTTTCAACACTAACACAAGTGCGAAAAGTGGTTTTTCAACACTAACACAAGTGCGAAAAGTGGTTTTTCAACACTATCACAAGTGCAAAAAGTGTTTTTTCCACACTAATACAAGTGCAAAAGTGGTTTCCTGCACCAACACAAGTGCGAAAAGTGGTTTTTCAACACTAACACAAGTGCGAAAAGTGGTTTTTCAACACTAACACAAGTGCGAAAGTGGTTTTTAAACACTATCACAAGTGCAAAAAGTGTTTTTTCCACACTAATACAAGTGCAAAAGTGGTTTCCTGCACCAACACAAGTGCGAAAAGTGGTTTTTCAACACTAACACAAGTGCGAAAAGTGGTTTTTCAACACTAACACAAGTGAGAAAAGTGGTTTTTCCACACTAATGCAAGTGCAAAAGTGGTTTCCTGCACCAACACAAGTGCGAAAAGTGGTTTTTCAACACTAACACAAGTGCGAAAAGTGGTTTTTCAACACTATCACAAGTGCAAAAAGTGTGTTTTCCACACTAATACAAGTGCAAAAGTGGTTTCCTGCACCAACACAAGTGCGAAAAGTGGTTTTTCAACACTAACACAAGTGCGAAAAGTGGTTTTTCAACACTAACACAAGTGCGAAAAGTGTTTTTTCCACACTAATACAAGTGCAAAAGTGGTTTCCTGCACCAACACAAGTGCGAAAAGTGGTTTTTCAACAATAACACAAGTGTGAAAAGTGGTTTTTCAACACTAACACAAGTGCGAAAAGTGGTTTTCCCACACTAATACAAGTACAAAAGTGGTTTCCTGCACCAACACAAGTGCGAAAAGTGGTTTTTCAACACTAACACAAGTGCGAAAAGTGGTTTTTCAACACTATCACAAGTGCAAAAAGTGTTTTTTCCACACTAATACAAGTGCAAAATTGGTTTCCTGCACCAACACAAGTGCGAAAAGTGGTTTTTCAACACTAACACAAGTGCGAAAAGTGGTTTTTCAACACTAACACAAGTGCGAAAAGTGTTTTTTCCACACTAATACAAGTGCAAAAGTGGTTTCCTGCACCAACACAAGTGCGAAAAGTGGTTTTTCAACAATAACACAAGTGCGAAAAGTGGTTTTTCAACACTAACACAAGTGTGAAAAGTGGTTTTTCCACACTAATACAAGTGCAAAAGTGGTTTCCTGCACCAACACAAGTGCGAAAAGTGGTTTTTCAACACTAACACAAGTGCGAAAAGTGGTTTTAAAACACTATCACAAGTGCAAAAAGTGTTTTTTCCACACTAATACAAGTGCAAAAGTGGTTTCCTGCACCAACACAAGTGCGAAAAGTGGTTTTTCAACACTAACACAAGTGCGAAAAGTGGTTTTTCAACACTATCACAAGTGCAAAAAGTGTTTTTTCCACACTAATACAAGTGCAAAAGTGGTTTCCTGCACCAACACAAGTGCGAAAAGTGGTTTTTCAACACTAACACAAGTGCGAAAAGTGGTTTTTCAACACTAACACAAGTGCGAAAAGTGGTTTTTCAACACTATCACAAGTGCAAAAAGTGTTTTTTCCACACTAATACAAGTGCAAAAGTGGTTTCCTGCACCAACACAAGTGCGAAAAGTGGTTTTTCAACACTAACACAAGTGCGAAAAGTGGTTTTTCAACACTAACACAAGTGCGAAAGTGGTTTTTAAACACTATCACAAGTGCAAAAAGTGTTTTTTCCACACTAATACAAGTGCAAAAGTGGTTTCCTGCACCAACACAAGTGCGAAAAGTGGTTTTTCAACACTAACACAAGTGCGAAAAGTGGTTTTTCAACACTAACACAAGTGAGAAAAGTGGTTTTTCCACACTAATACAAGTGCAAAAGTGGTTTCCTGCACCAACACAAGTGCGAAAAGTGGTTTTTCAACACTAACAGAAGTGCGAAAAGTGGTTTTTAAACACTATCACAAGTGCAAAAAGTGTTTTTTACACACTAATACAAGTGCAAAAGTGGTTTCCTGCACCAACACAAGTGCGAAAAGTGGTTTTTCAACACTAACACAAGTGCGAAAAGTGGTTTTTCAACACTAAAACAAGTGCGAAAAGTGGTTTTTCAACAGTATCACAAGTGCAAAAAGTGTTTTTTCCACACTAATACAAGTGCAAAAGTGGTTTCCTGCACCAACACAAGTGCGAAAAGTGGTTTTTCAACACTAACACAAGTGCGAAAAGTGGTTTTTCAACACTCACACAAGTGCGAAAAGTGGTTTTTCAACACTATCACAAGTGCAAAAAGTGTTTTTTCCACACTACTACAAGTGCAAAAGTGGTTTCCTGCACCAACACAAGTGCGAAAAGTGGTTTTTCAACACTAACACAAGTGCGAAAAGTGGTTTTTCAACACTAACACAAGTGCGAAAAGTGGTTTTTCCACACTAATACAAGTGCAAAAGTGGTTTCCTGCACCAACACAAGTGCGAAAAGTGGTTTTTCAACAATAACACAAGTGCGAAAAGTGGTTTTTCAACACTAACACAAGTGTGAAAAGTGGTTTTTCCACACTAATACAAGTGCAAAAGTGGTTTCCTGCACCAACACAAGTGCGAAAAGTGGTTTTTCAACACTAACACAAGTGCGAAAAGTGGTTTTAAAACACTATCACAAGTGCAAAAAGTGTTTTTTCCACACTAATACAAGTGCAAAAGTGATTTCCTGCACCAACACAAGTGCGAAAAGTGGTTTTTCAACACTAACACAAGTGCGAAAAGTGGTTTTTCAACACTATCACAAGTGCAAAAAGTGTTTTTTCCACACTAATACAAGTGCAAAAGTGGTTTCCTGCACCAACACAAGTGCGAAAAGTGGTTTTTCAACACTAACACAAGTGCGAAAAGTGGTTTTTCAACACTAACACAAGTGCGAAAAGTGGTTTTTCAACACTATCACAAGTGCAAAAAGTGTTTTTTCCACACTAATACAAGTGCAAAAGTGGTTTCCTGCACCAACACAAGTGCGAAAAGTGGTTTTTCAACACTAACACAAGTGCGAAAAGTGGTTTTTCAACACTAACACAAGTGCGAAAGTGGTTTTTAAACACTATCACAAGTGCAAAAAGTGTTTTTTCCACACTAATACAAGTGCAAAAGTGGTTTCCTGCACCAACACAAGTGCGAAAAGTGGTTTTTCAACACTAACACAAGTGCGAAAAGTGGTTTTTCAACACTAACACAAGTGAGAAAAGTGGTTTTTCCACACTAATGCAAGTGCAAAAGTGGTTTCCTGCACCAACACAAGTGCGAAAAGTGGTTTTTCAACACTAACACAAGTGCGAAAAGTGGTTTTTCAACACTATCACAAGTGCAAAAAGTGTGTTTTCCACACTAATACAAGTGCAAAAGTGGTTTCCTGCACCAACACAAGTGCGAAAAGTGGTTTTTCAACACTAACACAAGTGCGAAAAGTGGTTTTTCAACACTAACACAAGTGCGAAAAGTGTTTTTTCCACACTAATACAAGTGCAAAAGTGGTTTCCTGCACCAACACAAGTGCGAAAAGTGGTTTTTCAACAATAACACAAGTGTGAAAAGTGGTTTTTCAACACTAACACAAGTGCGAAAAGTGGTTTTCCCACACTAATACAAGTACAAAAGTGGTTTCCTGCACCAACACAAGTGCGAAAAGTGGTTTTTCAACACTAACACAAGTGCGAAAAGTGGTTTTTCAACACTATCACAAGTGCAAAAAGTGTTTTTTCCACACTAATACAAGTGCAAAATTGGTTTCCTGCACCAACACAAGTGCGAAAAGTGGTTTTTCAACACTAACACAAGTGCGAAAAGTGGTTTTTCAACACTAACACAAGTGCGAAAAGTGTTTTTTCCACACTAATACAAGTGCAAAAGTGGTTTCCTGCACCAACACAAGTGCGAAAAGTGGTTTTTCAACACTAACACAAGTGCGAAAAGTGGTTTTCCCACACTAATACAAGTACAAAAGTGGTTTCCTGCACCAACACAAGTGCGAAAAGTGGTTTTTCAACACTAACACAAGTGCGAAAAGTGGTTTTTCAACACTATCACAAGTGCAAAAAGTGTTTTTTCCACACTAATACAAGTGCAAAATTGGTTTCCTGCACCAACACAAGTGCGAAAAGTGGTTTTTCAACACTAACACAAGTGCGAAAAGTGGTTTTTCAACACTAACACAAGTGCGAAAAGTGGTTTTTCAACACTAACACAAGTGCGAAAGTGGTTTTTAAACACTATCACAAGTGCAAAAAGTGTTTTTTCCACACTAATACAAGTGCAAAAGTGGTTTCCTGCACCAACACAAGTGCGAAAAGTGGTTTTTCAACACTAACACAAGTGCGAAAAGTGGTTTTTCAACACTAACACAAGTGAGAAAAGTGGTTTTTCCACACTAATGCAAGTGCAAAAGTGGTTTCCTGCACCAACACAAGTGCGAAAAGTGGTTTTTCAACACTAACACAAGTGCGAAAAGTGGTTTTTCAACACTATCACAAGTGCAAAAAGTGTGTTTTCCACACTAATACAAGTGCAAAAGTGGTTTCCTGCACCAACACAAGTGCGAAAAGTGGTTTTTCAACACTAACACAAGTGCGAAAAGTGGTTTTTCAACACTAACACAAGTGCGAAAAGTGTTTTTTCCACACTAATACAAGTGCAAAAGTGGTTTCCTGCACCAACACAAGTGCGAAAAGTGGTTTTTCAACAATAACACAAGTGTGAAAAGTGGTTTTTCAACACTAACACAAGTGCGAAAAGTGGTTTTCCCACACTAATACAAGTACAAAAGTGGTTTCCTGCACCAACACAAGTGCGAAAAGTGGTTTTTCAACACTAACACAAGTGCGAAAAGTGGTTTTTCAACACTATCACAAGTGCAAAAAGTGTTTTTTCCACACTAATACAAGTGCAAAATTGGTTTCCTGCACCAACACAAGTGCGAAAAGTGGTTTTTCAACACTAACACAAGTGCGAAAAGTGGTTTTTCAACACTAACACAAGTGCGAAAAGTGTTTTTTCCACACTAATACAAGTGCAAAAGTGGTTTCCTGCACCAACACAAGTGCGAAAAGTGGTTTTTCAACAATAACACAAGTGCGAAAAGTGGTTTTTCAACACTAACACAAGTGTGAAAAGTGGTTTTTCCACACTAATACAAGTGCAAAAGTGGTTTCCTGCACCAACACAAGTGCGAAAAGTGGTTTTTCAACACTAACACAAGTGCGAAAAGTGGTTTTAAAACACTATCACAAGTGCAAAAAGTGTTTTTTCCACACTAATACAAGTGCAAAAGTGGTTTCCTGCACCAACACAAGTGCGAAAAGTGGTTTTTCAACACTAACACAAGTGCGAAAAGTGGTTTTTCAACACTATCACAAGTGCAAAAAGTGTTTTTTCCACACTAATACAAGTGCAAAAGTGGTTTCCTGCACCAACACAAGTGCGAAAAGTGGTTTTTCAACACTAAAACAAGTGCGAAAAGTGGTTTTTCAACACTAACACAAGTGCGAAAAGTGGTTTTTCAACACTATCACAAGTGCAAAAAGTGTTTTTTCCACACTAATACAAGTGCAAAAGTGGTTTCCTGCACCAACACAAGTGCGAAAAGTGGTTTTTCAACACTAACACAAGTGCGAAAAGTGGTTTTTCAACACTAACACAAGTGCGAAAGTGGTTTTTAAACACTATCACAAGTGCAAAAAGTGTTTTTTCCACACTAATACAAGTGCAAAAGTGGTTTCCTGCACCAACACAAGTGCGAAAAGTGGTTTTTCAACACTAACACAAGTGCGAAAAGTGGTTTTTCAACACTAACACAAGTGAGAAAAGTGGTTTTTCCACACTAATACAAGTGCAAAAGTGGTTTCCTGCACCAACACAAGTGCGAAAAGTGGTTTTTCAACACTAACAGAAGTGCGAAAAGTGGTTTTTAAACACTATCACAAGTGCAAAAAGTGTTTTTTACACACTAATACAAGTGCAAAAGTGGTTTCCTGCACCAACACAAGTGCGAAAAGTGGTTTTTCAACACTAACACAAGTGCGAAAAGTGGTTTTTCAACACTAAAACAAGTGCGAAAAGTGGTTTTTCAACAGTATCACAAGTGCAAAAAGTGTTTTTTCCACACTAATACAAGTGCAAAAGTGGTTTCCTGCACCAACACAAGTGCGAAAAGTGGTTTTTCAACACTAACACAAGTGCGAAAAGTGGTTTTTCAACACTCACACAAGTGCGAAAAGTGGTTTTTCAACACTATCACAAGTGCAAAAAGTGTTTTTTCCACACTACTACAAGTGCAAAAGTGGTTTCCTGCACCAACACAAGTGCGAAAAGTGGTTTTTCAACACTAACACAAGTGCGAAAAGTGGTTTTTCAACACTAACACAAGTGCGAAAAGTGGTTTTTCCACACTAATACAAGTGCAAAAGTGGTTTCCTGCACCAACACAAGTGCGAAAAGTGGTTTTTCAACAATAACACAAGTGCGAAAAGTGGTTTTTCAACACTAACACAAGTGTGAAAAGTGGTTTTTCCACACTAATACAAGTGCAAAAGTGGTTTCCTGCACCAACACAAGTGCGAAAAGTGGTTTTTCAACACTAACACAAGTGCGAAAAGTGGTTTTAAAACACTATCACAAGTGCAAAAAGTGTTTTTTCCACACTAATACAAGTGCAAAAGTGATTTCCTGCACCAACACAAGTGCGAAAAGTGGTTTTTCAACACTAACACAAGTGCGAAAAGTGGTTTTTCAACACTATCACAAGTGCAAAAAGTGTTTTTTCCACACTAATACAAGTGCAAAAGTGGTTTCCTGCACCAACACAAGTGCGAAAAGTGGTTTTTCAACACTAACACAAGTGCGAAAAGTGGTTTTTCAACACTAACACAAGTGCGAAAAGTGGTTTTTCAACACTATCACAAGTGCAAAAAGTGTTTTTTCCACACTAATACAAGTGCAAAAGTGGTTTCCTGCACCAACACAAGTGCGAAAAGTGGTTTTTCAACACTAACACAAGTGCGAAAAGTGGTTTTTCAACACTAACACAAGTGCGAAAGTGGTTTTTAAACACTATCACAAGTGCAAAAAGTGTTTTTTCCACACTAATACAAGTGCAAAAGTGGTTTCCTGCACCAACACAAGTGCGAAAAGTGGTTTTTCAACACTAACACAAGTGCGAAAAGTGGTTTTTCAACACTAACACAAGTGAGAAAAGTGGTTTTTCCACACTAATGCAAGTGCAAAAGTGGTTTCCTGCACCAACACAAGTGCGAAAAGTGGTTTTTCAACACTAACACAAGTGCGAAAAGTGGTTTTTCAACACTATCACAAGTGCAAAAAGTGTGTTTTCCACACTAATACAAGTGCAAAAGTGGTTTCCTGCACCAACACAAGTGCGAAAAGTGGTTTTTCAACACTAACACAAGTGCGAAAAGTGGTTTTTCAACACTAACACAAGTGCGAAAAGTGTTTTTTCCACACTAATACAAGTGCAAAAGTGGTTTCCTGCACCAACACAAGTGCGAAAAGTGGTTTTTCAACAATAACACAAGTGTGAAAAGTGGTTTTTCAACACTAACACAAGTGCGAAAAGTGGTTTTCCCACACTAATACAAGTACAAAAGTGGTTTCCTGCACCAACACAAGTGCGAAAAGTGGTTTTTCAACACTAACACAAGTGCGAAAAGTGGTTTTTCAACACTATCACAAGTGCAAAAAGTGTTTTTTCCACACTAATACAAGTGCAAAATTGGTTTCCTGCACCAACACAAGTGCGAAAAGTGGTTTTTCAACACTAACACAAGTGCGAAAAGTGGTTTTTCAACACTAACACAAGTGCGAAAAGTGTTTTTTCCACACTAATACAAGTGCAAAAGTGGTTTCCTGCACCAACACAAGTGCGAAAAGTGGTTTTTCAACAATAACACAAGTGCGAAAAGTGGTTTTTCAACACTAACACAAGTGTGAAAAGTGGTTTTTCCACACTAATACAAGTGCAAAAGTGGTTTCCTGCACCAACACAAGTGCGAAAAGTGGTTTTTCAACACTAACACAAGTGCGAAAAGTGGTTTTAAAACACTATCACAAGTGCAAAAAGTGTTTTTTCCACACTAATACAAGTGCAAAAGTGGTTTCCTGCACCAACACAAGTGCGAAAAGTGGTTTTTCAACACTAACACAAGTGCGAAAAGTGGTTTTTCAACACTATCACAAGTGCAAAAAGTGTTTTTTCCACACTAATACAAGTGCAAAAGTGGTTTCCTGCACCAACACAAGTGCGAAAAGTGGTTTTTCAACACTAACACAAGTGCGAAAAGTGGTTTTTCAACACTAACACAAGTGCGAAAAGTGGTTTTTCAACACTATCACAAGTGCAAAAAGTGTTTTTTCCACACTAATACAAGTGCAAAAGTGGTTTCCTGCACCAACACAAGTGCGAAAAGTGGTTTTTCAACACTAACACAAGTGCGAAAAGTGGTTTTTCAACACTAACACAAGTGCGAAAGTGGTTTTTAAACACTATCACAAGTGCAAAAAGTGTTTTTTCCACACTAATACAAGTGCAAAAGTGGTTTCCTGCACCAACACAAGTGCGAAAAGTGGTTTTTCAACACTAACACAAGTGCGAAAAGTGGTTTTTCAACACTAACACAAGTGAGAAAAGTGGTTTTTCCACACTAATACAAGTGCAAAAGTGGTTTCCTGCACCAACACAAGTGCGAAAAGTGGTTTTTCAACACTAACAGAAGTGCGAAAAGTGGTTTTTAAACACTATCACAAGTGCAAAAAGTGTTTTTTACACACTAATACAAGTGCAAAAGTGGTTTCCTGCACCAACACAAGTGCGAAAAGTGGTTTTTCAACACTAACACAAGTGCGAAAAGTGGTTTTTCAACACTAAAACAAGTGCGAAAAGTGGTTTTTCAACAGTATCACAAGTGCAAAAAGTGTTTTTCCACACTAATACAAGTGCAAAAGTGGTTTCCTGCACCAACACAAGTGCGAAAAGTGGTTTTTCAACACTAACACAAGTGCGAAAAGTGGTTTTTCAAACACTCACACAAGTGCGAAAAGTGGTTTTTCAACACTATCACAAGTGCAAAAAGTGTTTTTTCCACACTACTACAAGTGCAAAAGTGGTTTCCTGCACCAACACAAGTACGAAAAGTGGTTTTTCAACACTAACACAAGTGCGAAAAGTGGTTTTCAACAATAACACAAGTGCGAAAAGTGGTTTTTCAACACTATCACAAGTGCAAAAAGTGTTTTTTCCACACTAATACAAGTGCAAAAGTGGTTTCCTGCACCAACACAAGTGCGAAAAGTGGTTTTTCAACACTAACACAAGTGCGAAAAGTGGTTTTTCAACACTAACACAAGTGCGAAAAGTGGTTTTTCCACACTAATACAAGTGCAAAAGTGGTTTCCTGCACCAACACAAGTGCGAAAAGTGGTTTTTCAACACTAACACAAGTGCGAAAAGTGGTTTTTCAACACTATCACAAGTGCAAAAAGTGTTTTTTACCACACTAATACAAGTAAAAAAGTGGTTTCCTGCACCAACACAAAGTGCGAAAAGTGGATTTTTCAACACTAACACAAGTGCGAAAAGTGGTTTTTCAACACTAACACAAGTGCGAAAAGTGGTTTTTCCACACTAATACAAGTGCAAAAGTGGTTTCCTGCCACCAACACAAGTGTGAAAAGTGGTTTTTCAACACTAACACAAGTGCGAAAAGTGGTTTTTCAACACTAACACAAGTGCAAAAAGTGGTTTTTCCACACTAATACAAGTGCAAAAGTGGTTTCCTGCACCAACACAAGTGCGAAAAGTGGTTTTTTAACAATAACACAAGTGCGAAAAGTGGTTTTTCAACACTAACACAAGTGCGAAAAGTGGTTTTTCCACACTAGTACAAGTGCAAAAGTGGTTTCCTGCACCAACACAAGTGCGAAAAGTGGTTTTTCAACACTAACACAAGTGCGAAAAGTGGTTTTTCAACACTATCACAAGTGCAAAAAGTGTTTTTTCCACACTAATACAAGTGCAAAAGTGGTTTCCTGCACCAACACAAGTGCGAAAAGTGGTTTTTCAACACTAACACAAGTGCGAAAAGTGGTTTTTCAACACTATCACAAGTGCAAAAAGTGTTTTTTCCACACTAATACAAGTGCAAAAGTGGTTTCCTGCACCAACACAAGTGCGAAAAGTGGTTTTTCAACACTAACACAAGTGCGAAAAGTGGTTTTTCAACACTAACACAAGTGCGAAAAGTGGTTTTTCAACACTATCACAAGTGCAAAAAGTGTTTTTTCCACACTAATACAAGTGCAAAAGTGGTTTCCTGCAGCAACACAAGTGCGAAAAGTGGTTTTTCAACACTAACACAAGTGCGAAAAGTGGTTTTTCAACACTAACACAAGTGCGAAAGTGGTTTTAAACACTATCACAAGTGCAAAAAGTGTTTTTTCCACACTAATACAAGTGCAAAAGTGGTTTCCTGCACCAACACAAGTGCGAAAAGTGGTTTTTCAACACTAACACAAGTGCGAAAAGTGGTTTGTCAACACTAACACAAGTGAGAAAAGTGGTTTTTCCACACTAATACAAGTGCAAAAGTGGTTTCCTGCACCAACACAAGTGCGAAAAGTGGTTTTTCAACACTAACACAAGTGTGAAAAGTGGTTTTTCAACACTATCACAAGTGCAAAAAGTGTGTTTTCCACACTAATACAAGTGCAAAAGTGGTTTTTCAACAATAACACAAGTGTGAAAAGTGGTTTTTTAACACTAACACAAGTGTGAAAAGTGGTTTTCCCACACTAATACAAGTACAAAAGTGGTTTCCTGCACCAACACAAGTGCGAAAAGTGGTTTTTCAACACTAACACAAGTGCGAAAAGTGGTTTTTCAACACTATCACAAGTGCAAAAAGTGTTTTTTCCACACTAATACAAGTGCAAAAGTGGTTTCCTGCACCAACACAAGTGCGAAAAGTGGTTTTTCAACACTAACACAAGTGCGAAAAGTGGTTTTTCAACACTAACACAAGTGCGAAAAGTGTTTTTTCCACACTAATACAAGTGCAAAAGTGGTTTCCTGCACCAACACAAGTGCGAAAAGTGGTTTTTCAACACTAACACAAGTGCGAAAAGTGGTTTTTCAACAGTATCACAAGTGCAAAAAGTGTTTTTTCCACACTAATACAAGTGCAAAAGTGGTTTCCTGCACCAACACAAGTGCGAAAAGTGGTTTTTCAACACTAACACAAGTGCGAAAAGTGGTTTTTCAACACTAACACAAGTGCGAAAAGTGTTTTTTCCACACTAATACAAGTGCAAAAGTGGTTTCCTGCACCAACACAAGTGCGAAAAGTGGTTTTTCAACACTAACACAAGTGCGAAAAGTGGTTTTTCAACAGTATCACAAGTGCAAAAAGTGTTTTTTCCACACTAATACAAGTGCAAAAGTGGTTTCCTGCACCAACACAAGTGCGAAAAGTGGTTTTTCAACACTAACACAAGTGCGAAAAGTGGTTTTTCAACACTAACACAAGTGCGAAAAGTGGTTTTCAACACTATCACAAGTGCAAAAAGTGTTTTTTCCACACTAATACAAGTGCAAAAGTGGTTTCCTGCACCAACACAAGTGCGAAAAGTGGTTTTTCAACACTAACACAAGTGCGAAAAGTGGTTTTCAACAATAACACAAGTGCGAAAAAGTGGTTTTTCAACACTATCACAAGTGCAAAAAGTGTTTTTTCCACACTAATACAAGTGCAAAAGTGGTTTCCTGCACCAACACAAGTGCGAAAAGTGGTTTTTCAACACTAACACAAGTGCGAAAAGTGGTTTTTCAACACTAACACAAGTGCGAAAAGTGGTTTTTCAACACTATCACAAGTGCAAAAAGTGTTTTTTCCACACTAATACAAGTGCAAAAGTGGTTTCCTGCACCAACACAAGTGCGAAAAGTGGTTTTTCAACACTAACACAAGTGCGAAAAGTGGTTTTCAACAATAACACAAGTGCGAAAAGTGGTTTTTCAACACTATCACAAGTGCGAAAAGTGGTTTTTCAACACTATCACAAGTGCAAAAAGTGTTTTTTCCACACTAATACAAGTGCAAAAGTGGTTTCCTGCACCAACACAAGTGCGAAAAGTGGTTTTTCAACACTAACACAAGTGCGAAAAGTGGTTTTTCAACACTATCACAAGTGCAAAAAGTGTGTTTTCCACACTAATACAAGTGCAAAAGTGGTTTCCTGCACCAACACAAGTGCGAAAAGTGGTTTTTCAACACTAACACAAGTGCGAAAAGTGGTTTTTCAACACTAACACAAGTGCGAAAAGTGGTTTTTCCACACTAATACAAGTGCAAAAGTGGTTTCCTGCACCAACACAAGTGCGAAAAGTGGTTTTTCAACACTAACACAAGTGCGAAAAGTGGTTTTAAAACACTATCACAAGTGCAAAAAGTGTTTTTTCCACACTAATACAAGTGCAAAAGTGATTTCCTGCACCAACACAAGTGCGAAAAGTGGTTTTTCAACACTAACACAAGTGCGAAAAGTGGTTTTTCAACACTATCACAAGTGCAAAAAGTGTTTTTTCCACACTAATACAAGTGCAAAAGTGGTTTCCTGCACCAACACAAGTGCGAAAAGTGGTTTTTCAACACTAACACAAGTGCGAAAAGTGGTTTTTCAACACTAACACAAGTGCGAAAAGTGGTTTTTCAACACTATCACAAGTGCAAAAAGTGTTTTTTCCACACTAATACAAGTGCAAAAGTGGTTTCCTGCACCAACACAAGTGCGAAAAGTGGTTTTTCAACACTAACACAAGTGCGAAAAGTGGTTTTTCAACACTAACACAAGTGCGAAAGTGGTTTTTAAACACTATCACAAGTGCAAAAAGTGTTTTTTCCACACTAATACAAGTGCAAAAGTGGTTTCCTCCACCAACACAAGTGCGAAAAGTGGTTTTTCAACACTAACACAAGTGCGAAAAGTGGTTTTTCAACACTAACACAAGTGAGAAAAGTGGTTTTTCCACACTAATACAAGTGCAAAAGTGGTTTCCTGCACCAACACAAGTGCGAAAAGTGGTTTTTCAACACTAACACAAGTGCGAAAAGTGGTTTTTCAACACTATCACAAGTGCAAAAAGTGTGTTTTCCACACTAATACAAGTGCAAAAGTGGTTTCCTGCACCAACACAAGTGCGAAAAGTGGTTTTTCAACACTAACACAAGTGCGAAAAGTGGTTTTTCAACACTAACACAAGTGCGAAAAGTGTTTTTTCCACACTAATACAAGTGCAAAAGTGGTTTCCTGCACCAACACAAGTGCGAAAAGTGGTTTTTCAACAATAACACAAGTGTGAAAAGTGGTTTTTCAACACTAACACAAGTGCGAAAAGTGGTTTTCCCACACTAATACAAGTACAAAAGTGGTTTCCTGCACCAACACAAGTGCGAAAAGTGGTTTTTCAACACTAACACAAGTGCGAAAAGTGGTTTTTCAACACTATCACAAGTGCAAAAAGTGTTTTTTCCACACTAATACAAGTGCAAAAGTGGTTTCCTGCACCAACACAAGTGCGAAAAGTGGTTTTTCAACACTAACACAAGTGCGAAAAGTGGTTTTTCAACACTAACACAAGTGCGAAAAGTGTTTTTTCCACACTAATACAAGTGCAAAAGTGGTTTCCTGCACCAACACAAGTGCGAAAAGTGGTTTTTCAACAATAACACAAGTGCGAAAAGTGGTTTTTCAACACTAACACAAGTGTGAAAAGTGGTTTTTCCACACTAATACAAGTGCAAAAGTGGTTTCCTGCACCAACACAAGTGCGAAAAGTGGTTTTTCAACACTAACACAAGTGCGAAAAGTGGTTTTAAAACACTATCACAAGTGCAAAAAGTGTTTTTTCCACACTAATACAAGTGCAAAAGTGTTTTCCTGCACCAACACAAGTGCGAAAAGTGGTTTTTCAACACTAACACAAGTGCGAAAAGTGGTTTTTCAACACTATCACAAGTGCAAAAAGTGTTTTTTCCACACTAATACAAGTGCAAAAGTGGTTTCCTGCACCAACACAAGTGCGAAAAGTGGTTTTTCAACACTAACACAAGTGCGAAAAGTCGTTTTTCAACACTAACACAAGTGCGAAAAGTGGTTTTTCAACACTATCACAAGTGCAAAAAGTGTTTTTTCCACACTAATACAAGTGCAAAAGTGGTTTCCTGCACCAACACAAGTGCGAAAAGTGGTTTTTCAACACTAACACAAGTGCGAAAAGTGGTTTTTCAACACTAACACAAGTGCGAAAGTGGTTTTTAAACACTATCACAAGTGCAAAAAGTGTTTTTTCCACACTAATACAAGTGCAAAAGTGGTTTCCTGCACCAACACAAGTGCGAAAAGTGGTTTTTCAACACTAACACAAGTGCGAAAAGTGGTTTTTCAACACTAACACAAGTGAGAAAAGTGGTTTTTCCACACTAATACAAGTGCAAAAGTGGTTTCCTGCACCAACACAAGTGCGAAAAGTGGTTTTTCAACACTAACACAAGTGCGAAAAGTGGTTTTTCAACACTATCACAAGTGCAAAAAGTGTGTTTTCCACACTAATACAAGTGCAAAAGTGGTTTCCTGCACCAACACAAGTGCGAAAAGTGGTTTTTCAACACTAACACAAGTGCGAAAAGTGGTTTTTCAACACTAACACAAGTGCGAAAAGTGTTTTTTCCACACTAATACAAGTGCAAAAGTGGTTTCCTGCACCAACACAAGTGCGAAAAGTGGTTTTTCAACACTAACACAAGTGCGAAAAGTGGTTTTTCAACACTATCACAAGTGCAAAAAGTGTTTTTCCACACTAATACAAGTGCAAAAGTGGTTTCCTGCACCAACACAAGTGCGAAAAGTGGTTTTTCAACACTAACACAAGTGCGAAAAGTGGTTTTTCAACACTATCACAAGTGCAAAAAGTGTTTTTTCCACACTAATACAAGTGCAAAAGTGGTTTCCTGCACCAACACAAGTGCGAAAAGTGGTTTTTCAACACTAACACAAGTGCGAAAAGTGGTTTTTCAACACTAACACAAGTGCGAAAAGTGGTTTTTCAACACTATCACAAGTGCAAAAAGTGTTTTTTCCACACTAATACAAGTGCAAAAGTGGTTTCCTGCACCAACACAAGTGCGAAAAGTGGTTTTTCAACACTAACACAAGTGCGAATAGTGGTTTTTCAACACTAACACAAGTGCGAAAGTGGTTTTTAAACACTATCACAAGTGCAAAAAGTGTTTTTTCCACACTAATACAAGTGCAAAAGTGGTTTCCTGCACCAACACAAGTGCGAAAAGTGGTTTTTCAACACTAACACAAGTGCGAAAAGTGGTTTTTCAACACTAACACAAGTGAGAAAAGTGGTTTTTCAACACTAACACAAGTGAGAAAAGTGGTTTTTCCACACTAATACAAGTGCAAAAGTGGTTTCCTGCACCAACACAAGTGCGAAAAGTGGTTTTTCAACACTAACACAAGTGTGAAAAGTGGTTTTTCCACACTAATACAAGTGCAAAAGTGGTTTCCTGCACCAACACAAGTGCGAAAAGTGGTTTTTCAACACTAACACAAGTGCGAAAAGTGGTTTTAAAACACTATCACAAGTGCAAAAAGTGTTTTTTCCACACTAATACAAGTGCAAAAGTGATTTCCTGCACCAACACAAGTGCGAAAAGTGGTTTTTCAACACTAACACAAGTGCGAAAAGTGGTTTTTCAACACTATCACAAGTGCAAAAAGTGTTTTTTCCACACTAATACAAGTGCAAAAGTGGTTTCCTGCACCAACACAAGTGCGAAAAGTGGTTTTTCAACACTAACACAAGTGCGAAAAGTGGTTTTTCAACACTAACACAAGTGCGAAAAGTGGTTTTTCAACACTATCACAAGTGCAAAAAGTGTTTTTTCCACACTAATACAAGTGCAAAAGTGGTTTCCTGCACCAACACAAGTGCGAAAAGTGGTTTTTCAACACTAACACAAGTGCGAAAAGTGGTTTTTCAACACTAACACAAGTGCGAAAGTGGTTTTTAAACACTATCACAAGTGCAAAAAGTGTTTTTTCCACACTAATACAAGTGCAAAAGTGGTTTCCTGCACCAACACAAGTGCGAAAAGTGGTTTTTCAACACTAACACAAGTGCGAAAAGTGGTTTTTCAACACTAACACAAGTGAGAAAAGTGGTTTTTCCACACTAATACAAGTGCAAAAGTGGTTTCCTGCACCAACACAAGTGCGAAAAGTGGTTTTTCAACACTAACACAAGTGCGAAAAGTGGTTTTTCAACACTATCACAAGTGCAAAAAGTGTGTTTTCCACACTAATACAAGTGCAAAAGTGGTTTCCTGCACCAACACAAGTGCGAAAAGTGGTTTTTCAACACTAACACAAGTGCGAAAAGTGGTTTTTCAACACTAACACAAGTGCGAAAAGTGTTTTTTCCACACTAATACAAGTGCAAAAGTGGTTTCCTGCACCAACACAAGTGCGAAAAGTGGTTTTTCAACAATAACACAAGTGTGAAAAGTGGTTTTTCAACACTAACACAAGTGCGAAAAGTGGTTTTCCCACACTAATACAAGTACAAAAGTGGTTTCCTGCACCAACACAAGTGCGAAAAGTGGTTTTTCAACACTAACACAAGTGCGAAAAGTGGTTTTTCAACACCATCACAAGTGCAAAAAGTGTTTTTTCCACACTAATACAAGTGCAAAAGTGGTTTCCTGCACCAACACAAGTGCGAAAAGTGGTTTTTCAACACTAACACAAGTGCGAAAAGTGGTTTTTCAACACTAACACAAGTGCGAAAAGTGTTTTTTCCACACTAATACAAGTGCAAAAGTGGTTTCCTGCACCAACACAAGTGCGAAAAGTGGTTTTTCAACAATAACACAAGTGCGAAAAGTGGTTTTTCAACACTAACACAAGTGTGAAAAGTGGTTTTTCCACACTAATACAAGTGCAAAAGTGGTTTCCTGCACCAACACAAGTGCGAAAAGTGGTTTTTCAACACTAACACAAGTGCGAAAAGTGGTTTTAAAACACTATCACAAGTGCAAAAAGTGTTTTTTCCACACTAATACAAGTGCAAAAGTGTTTTCCTGCACCAACACAAGTGCGAAAAGTGGTTTTTCAACACTAACACAAGTGCGAAAAGTGGTTTTTCAACACTATCACAAGTGCAAAAAGTGTTTTTTCCACACTAATACAAGTGCAAAAGTGGTTTCCTGCACCAACACAAGTGCGAAAAGTGGTTTTTCAACACTAACACAAGTGCGAAAAGTGGTTTTTCAACACTAACACAAGTGCGAAAAGTGGTTTTTCAACACTATCACAAGTGCAAAAAGTGTTTTTTCCACACTAATACAAGTGCAAAAGTGGTTTCCTGCACCAACACAAGTGCGAAAAGTGGTTTTTCAACACTAACACACGTGCGAAAAGTGGTTTTTCAACACTAACACAAGTGCGAAAGTGGTTTTTAAACACTATCACAAGTGCAAAAAGTGTTTTTTCCACACTAATACAAGTGCAAAAGTGGTTTCCTGCACCAACACAAGTGCGAAAAGTGGTTTTTCAACACTAACACAAGTGAGAAAAGTGGTTTTTCCACACTAATACAAGTGCAAAAGTGGTTTCCTGCACCAACACAAGTGCGAAAAGTGGTTTTTCAACACTAACACAAGTGCGAAAAGTGGTTTTTCAACACTATCACAAGTGCAAAAAGTGTGTTTTCCACACTAATACAAGTGCAAAAGTGGTTTCCTGCACCAACACAAGTGCGAAAAGTGGTTTTTCAACACTAACACAAGTGCGAAAAGTGGTTTTCAACACTAACACAAGTGCGAAAAGTGTTTTTTCCACACTAATACAAGTGCAAAAGTGGTTTCCTGCACCAACACAAGTGCGAAAAGTGGTTTTTCAACAATAACACAAGTGTGAAAAGTGGTTTTTCAACCACAAACACAAGTGCGAAAAGTGGTTTTCCCACACTAATACAAGTACAAAAGTGGTTTCCCTGCAACCAACACAAGTGCGAAAAGTGGTTTTTCAACACTAACACAAGTGCGAAAAGTGGTTTTTCAACACTATCACAAGTGCAAAAAAGTGTTTTTTCCACACTAATACAAGTGCAAAAGTGGTTTCCTGCACCAACACAAGTGCGAAAAGTGGTTTTTCAACACTAACACAAGTGCGAAAAGTGGTTTTTCAACAGTATCACAAGTGCAAAAAGTGGTTTTTTCCACACTAATACAAGTGCAAAAAGTGGTTTCCTGCACCAACACAAGTGCGAAAAGTGGTTTTTCAACACTAACACAAGTGCGAAAAGTGGTTTTTCAACAGTAACGACATGTGCGCAAAGTGGTTTTCCACACTAATACAAGTGCAAAAGTGGTTTCCTGCACCAACACAAGTGCGAAAAGTGGTTTTTCAACACTAACACAAGTGCGAAAAGTGGTTTTTCAACACTATCACAAGTGCAAAAAGTGTTTTTAACCACACTAATACAAGTAAAAAAGTGTTTCCTGCACCAACACAAGTGCGAAAAGTGGTTTTTCAACACTAACACAAGTGCGAAAAGTGGTTTTTCAACACTATCACAAGTGCAAAAAGTGTGTTTTTCCCACACTAATACAAGTGCAAAAGTGGTTTCCTGCACCAACACAAGGTGCGAAAAGTGGTTTTTCAACACTTACACAAGTGCGAAAAGTGGTTTTTCAACACTAACACAAGTGCGAAAAGTGGTTTTTTCCACACTAATACAAGTGCAAAAGTGGTTTCCTGCACCAACACAAGTGCGAAAGTGGTTTTCAACAATAACACAAGTGCGAAAAGTGGTTTTTCAACACTAACACAAGTGCGAAAAGTGGTTTTTCAACACTAACACAAGTGCGAAAAGTGTTTTTTCCACACTAATACAAGTGCAAAAGTGGTTTCCTGCACCAACACAGTGCGAAAAGTGGTTTTTCAACAATAACACAAGTGCGAAAAGTGGTTTTTCAACACTAACACAAGTGTGAAAAGTGGTTTTTCCACACTAATACAAGTGCAAAAGTGGTTTCCTGCACCAACACAAGTGCGAAAAGTGGTTTTTCAACACTAACACAAGTGCGAAAAGTGGTTTTAAAACACTATCACAAGTGCAAAAAGTGTTTTTTCCACACTAATACAAGTGCAAAAGTGTTTTCCTGCACCAACACAAGTGCGAAAAGTGGTTTTTCAACACTAACACAAGTGCGAAAAGTGGTTTTTCAACACTATCACAAGTGCAAAAAGTGTTTTTTCCACACTAATACAAGTGCAAAAGTGGTTTCCTGCACAACACAAGTGCGAAAAGTGGTTTTTCAACACTAACACAAGTGCGAAAAGTGGTTTTTCAACACTAACACAAGTGCGAAAAGTGGTTTTTCAACACTATCACAAGTGCAAAAAGTGTTTTTCCACACTAATACAAGTGCAAAAGTGGTTTCCTGCACCAACACAAGTGCGAAAAGTGGTTTTTCAACACTAACACACGTGCGAAAAGTGGTTTTTCAACACTAACACAAGTGCGAAAGTGGTTTTTAAACACTATCACAAGTGCAAAAAGTGTTTTTTCCACACTAATACAAGTGCAAAAGTGGTTTCCCTGCACCAACACAAGTGCGAAAAGTGGTTTTTCAACACTAACACAAGTGAGAAAAGTGGTTTTTCCACACTAATACAAGTGCAAAAGTGGTTTCCTGCACCAACACAAGTGCGAAAAGTGGTTTTTCAACACTAACACAAGTGCGAAAAGTGGTTTTTCAACACTATCACAAGTGCAAAAAGTGTGTTTCCACACTAATACAAGTGCAAAAGTGGTTTCCTGCACCAACACAAGTGCGAAAAGTGGTTTTTCAACACTAACACAAGTGCGAAAAGTGGTTTTTTCAACACTAACACAAGTGCGAAAAGTGTTTTTTTTCCACACTAATACAAGTGCAAAAGTGGTTTCCTGCACCAACACAAGTGCGAAAAGTGGTTTTTCAACAATAACCACAAGTGTGAAAAGTGGTTTTTCACCACAAACACAAGTGCGAAAAGTGGTTTTCCCACACTAATACAAGTACAAAAGTGGTTTCCTGCACCAACACAAGTGCGAAAAGTGGTTTTCAACACTAACACAAGTGCGAAAAGTGGTTTTTCAACACTATCACAAGTGCAAAAAGTGTTTTTTTCCACACTAATACAAGTGCAAAAGTGGTTTCCTGCACCAACACAAGTGCGAAAAGTGGTTTTTCAACACTAACACAAGTGCGAAAGTGGTTTTCAACAGTATCACAAGTGCAAAAAGTGTTTTTTCCACACTAATACAAGTGCAAAAGTGGTTTCCTGCACCAACACAAGTGCGAAAAGTGGTTTTTCAACACTAACACAAGTGCGAAAAGTGGGTTTTTCAACAGTAACCACATGTGCGCAAAGGTGTTTTCCACACTAATACAAGTGCAAAAGTGGTTTCCTGCACCAACACAAGTGCGAAAAGTGGTTTTTCAACACTAACACAAGTGCGAAAAGTGGTTTTTCAACACTATCACAAGTGCAAAAAGTGTTTTTACCACACTAATACAAGTAAAAAAGTGGTTTCCTGCACCAACACAAGTGCGAAAAGTGGTTTTTCAACACTAACACAAGTGCGAAAAGTGGTTTTTCAACACTATCACAAGTGCAAAAAGTGTGTTTTCCACACTAATACAAGTGCAAAAGTGGTTTCCTGCACCAACACAAGTGCGAAAAGTGGTTTTTCAACACTAACACAAGTGCGAAAAGTGGTTTTTCAACACTAACACAAGTGCGAAAAGTGGTTTTTCCACACTAATACAAGTGCAA
>NW_027617911.1:0-92154 GCF_964187855.1 Myxine glutinosa | reverse complement strand
TGTGTAGTGTTGAAAACCACTTTTCGTACTTTGTTGGTGCAGGAAACCACTTTTGCACTTGTATTAGTGTGGAAAAACCACTTTTCGCACTTTTGTTAGTGTTGAAAAAACACTTTTCGCACTTATGTTAGTGTTGAAAAACCACTTTTCGCACTTGTGTTAGTGTTGAGAAAACCACTTTTGCACTTGTATTAGTGTGGAAAAACCACTTTTCGCACTTGTGTTAGTGTTGAAAAACCACTTTTCGCACTTGTGTTAGTGTTGAAAAACCACTTTTCGCACTTGTGTTAGTGTTGAAAAACCACTTTTGCACTTGTGTTGGTGCAGGAAACCACTTTGCACTTGTATTAGTGTGGAAAAACCACTTTTCGCACTTGTGTTAGTGTTGAAAAACCACTTTTCGCACTTGTGTTAGTGTTGAAAAACCACTTTTCGCACTTGTGTTAGTGTTGAAAAAACCACTTTTCGCACTTGTGTTGTGCAGGAAACCACTTTTGCACTTGTATTAGTGTGGAAAAACCGCTTTTCGCACTTGTGTTAGTGTTGAAAAACCACTTTTCGCACTTGTGTTAGTGTTGAAAAACCACTTTTCGCACTTGTGTTGGTGCAGGAAACCACTTTTGCACTTGTATTAGTGTGGAAAAAACCACTTTTCGCAGTTGTGTTAGTGTTGAAAAACCACTTTTCGCACTTGTGTTAGTGTTGAAAAACCACTTTCGCACTTGTGTTAGTGTTGAAAAACCACTTATCGCACTTGTGTTGGTGCAGGAAACTACTTTTGCACTTGTATTAGTGTGGAAAAACCACTTTCGCACTTGTGTTAGTGTTGAAAAACACTTTTCGCACTTGTGTTAGTGTTGAAAAACCACTTTTCGCACTTGTGTTAGTGTTGAAAAACCACTTTTTGCACTTGTGTTAGTGTTAAAAACCACTTATCGCACTTGTGTTGGTGCAGGAAACCACTTTTGCACTTGTATTAGTGTGGAAAAAACACTTTTCACACTTGTGTTAGTGTTGAAAAACAACTTTTCGCACTTGTGTTAGTGTTGAAAAACCACTTTTCGCACTTGTGTTAGTGTTGAAAAACCACTTTTCGCACTTGTGTTGGTGCAGGAAACCACTTTTGCACTTGTATTAGTGTGGAAAAACCACTTTTCACACTTGTGTTAGTGTTGAAAAACCACTTTTCGCACTTGTGTTAGTGTTGAAAAACCACTTTTCGCACTTGTGTTGGTGCAGGAAACCACTTTTGCACTTGTATTAGTGTGGAAAAAACCACTTTTCGCACTTGTTATAGTGTTGAAAACCACTTTTCGCACTTGTGTTAGTGTTGAAAAACCACTTTTCGCACTTGTGTTGGTGCAGGAAACCACTTTTGCACTTGTATTAGTGTGGAAAAAACACTTTTTGCACTTGTGATAGTGTTGAAAAACCACTTTTCGCACTTGTGTTAGTGTTGAAAAACCACTTTTCGCACTTGTGTTGTGCAGGAAACCACTTTTGCACTTGTATTAGTGTGGAAAACCACTTTCGCACTTGTGTTAGTGTTGAAAAACCACTTTTCGCACTTGTGTTAGTGTTGAAAAACCACTTTTTGCACTTGTGTTAGTGTTGAAAAACCACTTTTCGCACTTGTGTTGGTGCAGGAAACAACTTTTGCACTTGTATTAGTGTGGAAAAACCACTTTTCGCACTTGTGTTAGTGTTGAAAAACCACTTTTCGCACTTGTGTTAGTGTTGAAAAAACACTTTTCGCACTTGTGTTGTTGCAGGAAACCACTTTTGCACTTGTATTAGTGTGGAAAAACCACTTTTCGCACTTGTGTTAGTGTTGAAAAACCACTTTTCGCACTTGTGTTAGTGTTGAAAAACCACTTTTCGCACTTGTGTTAGTGTTGAAAAACCACTTTTCGCACTTGTGTTGGTGCAGGAAACCACTTTTGCACTTGTATTAGTGTGGAAAAACCACTTTTCGCACTTGTGTTAGTGTTGAAAAAACCACTTTTCGCACTTGTGTTAGTGTTGAAACACCACATTTCGCACTTGTGTTGGTGCAGGAAACCACTTTTGCACTTGTATTAGTGTGGAAAAACCACTTTTCGCACTTGTGTTAGTGTTGAAAAACCACTTTTCGCACTTGTGTTAGTGTTGAAAAACCACTTTTCGCACTTGTGTTAGTGTTGAAAAACCACTTATCGCACATGTGTTGGTGCAGGAAACCACTTTTGCACTTGTATTAGTGTGGAAAAACCACTTTTCGCACTTGTGTTAGTGTTGAAAAACCACTTTTCGCACTTGTGTTAGTGTTGAAAAACCACTTTTCGCACTTGTGTTAGTGTGAAAACCACTTTTCGCACTTGTGTTAGTGTTGAAAAAACACTTTTCGCACTTGTGTTAGTGTTGAAAAACCACTTTTCGCACTTGTGTTAGTGTTGAAAAACCACTTATCGCACTTGTGTTGGTGCAGGAAACCACTTTTGCACTTGTATTAGTGTGGAAAAAACTCTTTTCGCACTTGTGTTAGTGTTGAAAAACCACTTTTCGCACTTGTGTTAGTGTTGAAAAACCACTTTTCGCACTTGTGTTAGTGTTGAAAAACCACTTTTCGCACTTGTGTTAGTGTTGAAAAACACTTATCGCACTTGTGTTGGTGCAGGAAACCACTTTTGCACTTGTATTAGTGTGGAAAAAACTCTTTTCGCACTTGTGTTAGTGTTGAAAAACCACTTTTCGCACTTGTGTTAGTGTTGAAAAACACTTTTCGCACTTGTGTTAGTGTTGAAAAACCACTTTTCGCACTTGTGTTGGTGCAGGAAACAACTTTTGCACTTGTATTAGTGTGGAAAAACCACTTTTCGCACTTGTGTTAGTGTTGAAAAACCACTTTTCGCACTTGTGTTAGTGTTGAAAAAACACTTTTCGCACTTGTGTTGTTGCAGGAAACCACTTTTGCACTTGTATTAGTGTGGAAAAACCACTTTTCGCACTTGTGTTAGTGTTGAAAAACCACTTTTCGCACTTGTGTTAGTGTTGAAAAACCACTTTTCGCACTTGTGTTAGTGTTGAAAAACCACTTTTCGCACTTGTGTTGGTGCAGGAAACCACTTTTGCACTTGTATTAGTGTGGAAAAACCACTTTTCGCACTTGTGTTAGTGTTGAAAAACCACTTTTCGCACTTGTGTTATTGTTGAAACACCACTTTTCGCACTTGTGTTGGTGCAGGAAACCACTTTTGCACTTGTATTAGTGTGGAAAAACCACTTTTCGCACTTGTGTTAGTGTTGAAAAACCACTTTTCGCACTTGTGTTAGTGTTGAAAAACCACTTTTCGCACTTGTGTTGGTGCAGGAAACCACTTTTGCACTTGTATTAGTGTGGAAAAAACACTTTTCGCACTTGTGTTAGTGTTGAAAAACCACTTTTCGCACTTGTGTTAGTGTTGAAAAACCACTTTTCGCACTTGTGTTAGTGTTGAAAAACCACTTTTCGCACTTGTGTTAGTGTTGAAAAACCACTTTCGCACTTGTGTTGGTGCAGGAAACCACTTTTGCACTTGTATTAGTGTGGAAAAACCACTTTTTGCACTTGTGATAGTGTTGAAAACCACTTTTCGCACTCGTGTTAGTGTTGAAAAACCACTTTTCGCACTTGTGTTGGTGCAGGAAACCACTTTTGCACTTGTATTAGTGTGGAAAAAACACTTTTTTGCACTTGTGATAGTGTTGAAAAACCACTTTTCGCACTTGTGTTAGTGTTGAAAAACCACTTTTCGCACTTGTGTTGGTGCAGGAAACCACTTTTGCACTTGTAATAGTGTGGAAAAACCACTTTTCGCACTTGTGTTAGTGTTGAAAAAACACTTTTCGCACTTGTGTTAGTGTTGAAAAACAACTTTTCGCACTTGTGTTAGTGTTGAAAAACCACTTTTCGCACTTGTGTTGGTGCAGGAAACCACTTTTGCACTTGTATTAGTGTGGAAAAAAACACTTTTTGCACTTGTGAAAGTGTTGAAAAACCACTTTTCGCACTTGTGTTAGTGTTGAAAAACCACTTTTCGCACTTGTGTTGGTGCAGGAAACCACTTTTGCACTTGTATTAGTGTGGAAAAACCACTTTTCGCACTTGTTATAGTGTTGAAAAACCACTTTTCGCACTTGTGTTAGTGTTGAAAAACCACTTTTCGCACTTGTGTTGGTGCAGGAAACCACTTTTGCACTTGTATTAGTGTGGAAAAAACACTTTTTGCACTTGTGATAGTGTTGAAAAAACCACTTTTCGCACTTGTGTTAGTGTTGAAAAACCACTTTTCGCACTTGTGTTGGTGCAGGAAACCACTTTTGCACTTGTATTAGTGTGGAAAAACCACTTTTCGCACTTGTGTTAGTGTTGAAAAACCACTTTTCGCACTTGTGTTAGTGTTGAAAAACCACTTTTCGCACTTGTGTTTGTGCAGGAAACAACTTTTGCACTTTTATTAGTGTGGAAAAACCACTTTTCACACTTGTGTTAGTGTTGAAAAACCACCTTTCGCACTTGTGTTAGTGTTGAAAAAACACTTTTCGCACTTGTGTTGGTGCAGGAAACCACTTTTGCACTTGTATTAGTGTGGAAAAACCACTTTCGCACTTGTGTTAGTGTTGAAAAACCACTTTTCGCACTTGTGTTAGTGTTGAAACACCACTTTTCGCACTTGTGTTGGTGCAGGAAACCACTTTTGCACTTGTATTAGTGTGGAAAAACCCACTTTTCGCACTTGTGTTAGTGTTGAAAAACCACTTTTCGCACTTGTGTTAGTGTTGAAAAACCACTTTTCGCACTTGTGTTAGTGTTGAAAAACCACTTATCGCACATGTGTTGGTGCAGGAAACCACTTTTGCACTTGTATTAGTGTGGAAAAACCACTTTTCGCACTTGTGTTAGTGTTGAAAACCACTTTTCGCACTTGTGTTAGTGTTGAAAAACCACTTTTCGCACTTGTGTTAGTGTTGAAAAACCACTTATCGCACATGTGTTGGTGCAGGAAACCACTTTTGCACTTGTATTAGTGTGGAAAAACCACTTTTCGCACTTGTGTTAGTGTTGAAAAACCACTTTTCGCACTTGTGTTAGTGTTGAAAAACCACTTTTCGCACTTGTGTTAGTGTTGAAAACCACTTTTCGCACTTGTGTTAGTGTTGAAAACCACTTTTTCGCACTTGTGTTAGTGTTGAAAAACCACTTTTCGCACTTGTGTTAGTGTTGAAAAACCACTTATCGCACTTGTGTTGGTGCAGGAAACCACTTTTGCACTTGTATTAGTGTGGAAAAAACTCTTTTCGCACTTGTGTTAGTGTTGAAAAACCACTTTTCGCACTTGTGTTAGTGTTGAAAAACCACTTTTCGCACTTGTGTTAGTGTTGAAAAACACTTTTCGCACTTGTGTTAGTGTTGAAAACCACTTATCGCACTTGTGTTGGTGCAGGAAACCACTTTTGCACTTGTATTAGTGTGGAAAAAACTCTTTTCGCACTTGTGTTAGTGTGAAAAACCACTTTTCGCACTTGTGTTAGTGTTGAAAAACCACTTTTCGCACTTGTGTAGTGTTGAAAAACCACTTTTCGCACTTGTGTTGGTGCAGGAAACAACTTTTGCACTTGTATTAGTGTGGAAAAAACCACTTTTCGCACTTGTGTTAGTGTTGAAAAACCACTTTTCGCACTTGTGTTAGTGTTGAAAAAACACTTTTCGCACTTGTGTTGTTGCAGGAAACCACTTTTGCACTTGTATTAGTGTGGAAAAACCACTTTTCGCACTTGTGTTAGTGTTGAAAAACCACTTTTCGCACTTGTGTTAGTGTTGAAAAACCACTTTTCGCACTTGTGTTAGTGTTGAAAAACCACTTTTTCGCACTTGTGTTGGTGCAGGAAACCACTTTTGCACTTGTATTAGTGTGGAAAAACCACTTTTTCGCACTTGTGTTAGTGTTGAAAAACCACTTTTCGCACTTGTGTTATTGTTGAAACACCACTTTTCGCACTTGTGTTGGTGCAGGAAACCACTTTTGCACTTGTATTAGTGTGGAAAAACCACTTTTCGCACTTGTGTTAGTGTTGAAAAACCACTTTTCGCACTTGTGTTAGTGTTGAAAAACCACTTTTCGCAACTTGTGTTGGTGCAGGAAACGACTTTTGCACTTGTATTAGTGTGGAAAAAACACTTTTCGCACTTGTGTTAGTGTTGAAAAACCACTTTTCGCACTTGTGTTAGTGTTGAAAAACCACTTTTCGCACTTGTGTTAGTGTTGAAAAACCACTTTTCGCACTTGTGTTAGTGTGAAAAAACCACTTTTCGCACTTGTGTTGGTGCAGGAAACCACTTTTGCACTTGTATTAGTGTGGAAAAACCACTTTTTGCACTTGTGATTAGTGTTGAAAAACCACTTTTCGCACTCGTGTAGTGTTGAAAACCACTTTTCGCACTTGTGTTGGTGCAGGAAACCACTTTTGCACTTGTATTAGTGTGGAAAAAACACTTTTTGCACTTGTGATAGTGTTGAAAAACCACTTTTCGCACTTGTGTTAGTGTTGAAAAACCACTTTTCGCACTTGTGTTGGTGCAGGAAACCACTTTTGCACTTGTATTAGTGTGGAAAAACCACTTTTCGCACTTGTGTTAGTGTTGAAAAAACACTTTTCGCACTTGTGTTAGTGTTGAAAAACAACTTTCGCACTTGTGTTAGTGTTGAAAAACCACTTTTCGCACTTGTGTTGGTGCAGGAAACCACTTTTGCACTTGTATTAGTGTGGAAAAACACTTTTTGCACTTGTGATAGTGTTGAAAAACCACTTTTCGCACTCGTGTTAGTGTTGAAAAACCACTTTTCGCACTTGTGTTGGTGCAGGAAACCACTTTTGCACTTGTATTAGTGTGGAAAAAACACTTTTTGCACTTGTGATAGTGTTGAAAAACCACTTTTCGCACTTGTGTTAGTGTTGAAAAACCACTTTTCGCACTTGTGTTGGTGCAGGAAACCACTTTTGCACTTGTATTAGTGTGGAAAAACCACTTTTCGCACTTGTGTTAGTGTTGAAAAAACACTTTTCGCACTTGTGTTAGTGTTGAAAAACAACTTTTCGCACTTGTGTTAGTGTTGAAAAACCACTTTTCGCACTTGTGTTGGTGCAGGAAACCACTTTTGCACTTGTATTAGTGTGGAAAAAACACTTTTTGCACTTGTGAAAGTGTTGAAAAACCACTTTTCGCACTTGTGTTAGTGTTGAAAAACCACTTTTCGCACTTGTGTTGGTGCAGGAAACCACTTTTGCACTTGTATTAGTGTGGAAAAACCACTTTTCGCACTTGTTATAGTGTTGAAAAACCACTTTTCGCACTTGTGTTAGTGTTGAAAAACCACTTTTCGCACTTGTGTTGGTGCAGGAAACCACTTTTGCACTTGTATTAGTGTGGAAAAAACACTTTTTGCACTTGTGATAGTGTGAAAAACCACTTTTCGCACTTGTGTTAGTGTTGAAAAACCACTTTTCGCACTTGTGTTGGTGCAGGAAACCACTTTTGCACTTGTATTAGTGTGGAAAAACCACTTTTCGCACTTGTGTTAGTGTTGAAAAACCACTTTTCGCACTTGTGTTAGTGTTGAAAAACCACTTTTCGCACTTGTGTTGGTGCAGGAAACAACTTTTGCACTTTTATTAGTGTGGAAAACCACTTTTCACACTTGTGTTAGTGTTGAAAACCACCTTTCGCACTTGTGTTAGTGTTGAAAAAACACTTTTCGCACTTGTGTTGGTGCAGGAAACCACTTTTGCACTTGTATTAGTGTGGAAAAACCACTTTTCGCACTTGTGTTAGTGTTGAAAAACCACTTTTCGCACTTGTGTTAGTGTTGAAACACCACTTTTCGCACTTGTGTTGGTGCAGGAAACCACTTTTGCACTTGTATTAGTGTGGAAAACCCACTTTTCGCACTTGTGTTAGTGTTGAAAAACCACTTTTCGCACTTGTGTTAGTGTTGAAAAACCACTTTTCGCACTTGTGTTAGTGTTGAAAAACCACTTATCGCACATGTGTTGGTGCAGGAAACCACTTTTGCACTTGTTTAGTGTGGAAAAACCACTTTTCGCACTTGTGTTAGTGTTGAAAAAACCACTTTTCGCACTTGTGTTAGTGTTGAAAAACCACTTTTCGCACTTGTGTTAGTGTTGAAAAACCACTTATCGCACATGTGTTGGTGCAGGAAACCACTTTTGCACTTGTATTAGTGTGGAAAAACCACTTTTCGCACTTGTGTTAGTGTTGAAAAACCACTTTTCGCACTTGTGTTAGTGTTGAAAAACCACTTTTCGCACTTGTGTTAGTGTTGAAAACCACTTTTCGCACTTGTGTTAGTGTTGAAAAACCACTTTTCGCACTTGTGTTAGTGTTGAAAAACCACTTTTCGCACTTGTGTTAGTGTGAAAACCACTTATCGCACTTGTGTTGGTGCAGGAAACCACTTTTGCACTTGTATTAGTGTGGAAAAAACTCTTTTCGCACTTGTGTTAGTGTTGAAAAACCACTTTTCGCACTTGTGTTAGTGTTGAAAAACCACTTTTCGCACTTGTGTTAGTGTTGAAAAACCACTTTTCGCACTGTGTTAGTGTTGAAAAACCACTTATCGCACTTGTGTTGGTGCAGGAAACCACTTTTGCACTTGTATTAGTGTGAAAAAACTCTTTCGCACTTGTGTTAGTGTTGAAAAACCACTTTTCGCACTTGTGTTAGTGTTGAAAAACCACTTTTCGCACTTGTGTTAGTGTTGAAAAACCACTTTTCGCACTTGTGTTGGTGCAGGAAACAACTTTTGCACTTGTATTAGTGTGGAAAAACCACTTTTCGCACTTGTGTTAGTGTTGAAAAACCACTTTTCGCACTTGTGTTAGTGTTGAAAAAACACTTTTCGCACTTGTGTTGTTGCAGGAAACCACTTTTGCACTTGTATTAGTGTGGAAAAACCACTTTTCGCACTTGTGTTAGTGTTGAAAAACCACTTTTCGCACTTGTGTTAGTGTTGAAAAACCACTTTTCGCACTTGTGTTAGTGTTGAAAAACCACTTTTCGCACTTGTGTTGGTGCAGGAAACCACTTTTGCACTTGTATTAGTGTGGAAAAACCACTTTTCGCACTTGTGTTAGTGTTGAAAAACCACTTTCGCACTTGTGTTATTGTTGAAACACCACTTTTCGCACTTGTGTTGGTGCAGGAACCACTTTTGCACTTGTATTAGTGTGGAAAAACCACTTTTCGCACTTGTGTTAGTGTTGAAAAACCACTTTCGCACTTGTGTTAGTGTTGAAAAACCACTTTTCGCACTTGTGTTGGTGCAGGAAACCACTTTTGCACTTGTATTAGTGTGGAAAAACCACTTTTCGCACTTGTGTTAGTGTTGAAAAACCACTTTTCGCACTTGTGTTAGTGTTGAAAAACCACTTTTCGCACTTGTGTTAGTGTTGAAAAACCACTTTTCGCACTTGTGTTAGTGTTGAAAAACCACTTTTCGCACTTGTGTTGGTGCAGGAAACCACTTTTGCACTTGTATTAGTGTGGAAAAACCACTTTTTGCACTTGTGATAGTGTTGAAAAACCACTTTTCGCACTTCGTGTTAGTGTTGAAAAACCACTTTTCGCACTTGTGTTGGTGCAGGAAACCACTTTTGCACTTGTATTAGTGTGGAAAAAACACTTTTTGCACTTGTGATAGTGTTGAAAAACCACTTTTCGCACTTGTGTTAGTGTTGAAAAAACCACTTTTCGCACTTGTGTTGGTGCAGGAAACCACTTTTGCACTTGTATTAGTGTGGAAAAACCACTTTTCGCACTTGTGTTAGTGTTGAAAAAACACTTTTCGCACTTGTGTTAGTGTTGAAAAACAACTTTTCGCACTTGTGTTAGTGTTGAAAAACCACTTTTCGCACTTGTGTTGGTGCAGGAAACCACTTTTGCACTTGTATTAGTGTGGAAAAAACACTTTTTGCACTTGTGAAAGTGTTGAAAACCACTTTTCGCACTTGTGTTAGTGTTGAAAAACCACTTTTCGCACTTGTGTTGGTGCAGGAAACCACTTTTGCACTTGTATTAGTGTGGAAAAACCACTTTTCGCACTTGTTATAGTGTTGAAAAACCACTTTTCGCACTTGTGTTAGTGTTGAAAAACCACTTTTCGCACTTGTGTTGGTGCAGGAAACCACTTTTGCACTTGTATTAGTGTGGAAAAAACACTTTTTGCACTTGTGAATAGTGTTGAAAAACCACTTTTCGCACTTGTGTTAGTGTTGAAAAACCACTTTTCGCACTTGTGTTGGTGCAGGAAACCACTTTTGCACTTGTATTAGTGTGGAAAAACCACTTTTCGCACTTGTGTTAGTGTTGAAAAACCACTTTTCGCACTTGTGTTAGTGTTGAAAAACCACTTTTCGCACTTGTGTTGGTGCAGGAAACAACTTTTGCACTTTTATTAGTGTGGAAAAACCACTTTTCACACTTGTGTTAGTGTTGAAAAACCACCTTTCGCACTTGTGTTAGTGTTGAAAAAACACTTTTCGCACTTGTGTTGTGCAGGAAACCACTTTTGCACTTGTATTAGTGTGGAAAAACCACTTTTCGCACTTGTGTTAGTGTTGAAAAACCACTTTTCGCACTTGTGTTAGTGTTGAAACACCACTTTTCGCACTTGTGTTGGTGCAGGAAACCACTTTTGCACTTGTATTAGTGTGGAAAACCCACTTTTCGCACTTGTGTTAGTGTTGAAAAACCACTTTTCGCACTTGTGTTAGTGTTGAAAAACCACTTTTCGCACTTGTGTTAGTGTTGAAAAACCACTTATCGCACATGTGTTGGTGCAGGGAAACCACTTTTGCACTTGTATTAGTGTGGAAAAACCACTTTTCGCACTTGTGATAGTGTTGAAAAACCACTTTTCGCACTTGTGTTAGTGTTGAAAAACCACTTTTCGCACTTGTGTTAGTGTTGAAAAACCACTTTTCGCACTTGTGTTAGTGTTGAAAAACCACTTATCACACTTGTGTTGGTGCAGGAAACCACTTTTGCACTTGTATTGGTGTGGAAAAAACTCTTTTCGCACTTGTGTTAGTGTTGAAAAACAACTTTTCGCACTTGTGTTGGTGCAGGAAACAACTTTTGCACTTGTATTAGTGTTGAAAAACCACTTTTCGCACTTGTGTTGGTGCAGGAAACCACTTTTGCACTTGTATTAGTGTGGAAAAACCACTTTTCGCACTTGTGTAGTGTTGAAAAACCACTTATCACACTTGTGTTGGTGCAGGAAACCACTTTTGCACTTGTATTAGTGTGGAAAAAACTCTTTTCGCACTTGTGTTAGTGTTGAAAAACAACCTTTTCGCACTTGTGTTGGTGCAGGAAACAACTTTTGCACTTGTATTAGTGTTGAAAAACCACTTTTCACACTTGTGTTGGTGCAGGAAACCACTTTTGCACTTGTATTAGTGTGGAAAAACCACTTTTTGCACCTGTGATAGTGTTGAAAAACCACATTTCGCACTTGTGTTAGTGTTGAAAAACCACTTTTCACACTTGTGTTGGTGCAGGAAACACTTTTGTTGCACTTGTATTAGTGTGGAAAAAACACTTTTTGCACTTGTGATAGTGTTGAAAAACCACTTTTCGCACTTGTGTTAGTGTTGAAAAACCACTTTTCGTACTTGTGTTGGTGCAGGAAACCACTTATGCACTTGTATTAGTGTGGAAAAACCACTTTTCGCACTTTTGTTAGTGTTGAAAAAACACTTTTCGCACTTATGTTAGTGTTGAAAAACCACTTTTCGCACTTGTGTTAGTGTTGAAAAACCACTTTTGCACTTGTATTAGTGTGGAAAAACCACTTTTCGCACTTGTGTTAGTGTTGAAAAACCACTTTTCGCACTTGTGTTAGTGTTGAAAAACCACTTTTCGCACTTGTGTTAGTGTTGAAAAACCACTTTTGTACTTGTGTTGGTGCAGGAAACCACTTTTGCACTTGTATTAGTGTGGAAAACAACTTTCGCACTTGTGTTAGTGTTGAAAAACCACTTTTCGCAACTTGTGTTAGTGTTGAAAAACCACTTTTCCGCACTTGTGTTAGTGTTGAAAAACCACTTTTTGCACTTGTGTTGGTGCAGGAACACTTTTGCACTTGTATTAGTGTGGGAAAAACCACTTTTCGCCACTTGTGTTAGTGTTGAAAAACCACTTTCGCACTTGTGTTAGTGTTGAAAAACTCACTTTTCGCACTTGTGTTGGTGCAGGAAACCACTTTTGCACTTGTATTAGTGTGGAAAAACCACTTTTCGCAGTTGTGTTAATGTGTGGTTGAAAAACCACTTTTCGCACTTGTGTTAGTGTTGAAAAACCACTTTTCGCACTTGTGTTAGTGTGAAAACCACTTATCGCACTTGGTTGGTGCAGGAAACTACTTTTGCACTTGTATTAGTGTGGAAAAACCACTTTTCGCACTTGTGTTAGTGTTGAAAAACCACTTTTCGCACTTGTGTTAGTGTTGAAAAACCACTTTCGCACTTGTGTTAGTGTTGAAAAACCACTTTTTGCACTTGTGTTAGTGTGAAAAACCACTTATCGCACTTGTGTTGGTGCAGGAAACCACTTTTTGCACTTGTATTAGTGTGGAAAAAACACTTTTCGCACTTGTGTTAGTGTTGAAAAACAACTTTTCGCACTTGTGTTAGTGTTGAAAAACCACTTTTCGCACTTGTGTTAGTGTTGAAAAACCACTTTTCGCACTTGTGTTGTGCAGGAAACCACTTTTGCACTTGTATTAGTGTGGAAAAACCACTTTTCACACTTGTGTTAGTGTTGAAAAACCACTTTTCGCACTTGTGTTAGTGTTGAAAAACCACTTTTCGCACTTGTGTTGGTGCAGGAAACCACTTTTGCACTTGTATTAGTGTGGAAAAACCACTTTTCGCACTTGTTATAGTGTTGAAAAACCACTTTTCGCACTTGTGTTAGTGTTGAAAAAACCACTTTTCGCACTTGTGTTGGTGCAGGAAACCACTTTTGCACTTGTAATAGTGTGGAAAAAACACTTTTTGCACTTGTGATAGTGTTGAAAACCACTTTTCGCACTTGTGTTAGTGTTGAAAAACCACTTTTCGCACTTGTGTTGGTGCAGGAAACCACTTTTGCACTTGTATTAGTGTGGAAAAACCACTTTTCGCACTTGTGTTAGTGTTGAAAAACCACTTTCGCACTTGTGTTAGTGTGAAAAACACTTTTCGCACTTGTGTTAGTGTTGAAAAACCACTTTTCGCACTTGTGTTGGTGCAGGAAACAACTTTTGCACTTGTATTAGTGTGGAAAAACCACTTTTCGCACTTGTGTTAGTGTTGAAAAACCACTTTTCGCACTTGTGTTGGTGTTGAAAAAACACTTTTCGCACTTGTGTTGTTGCAGGAAACCACTTTTGCACTTGTATTAGTGTGGAAAAACCACTTTTCGCACTTGTGTTAGTGTTGAAAAACCACTTTTCGCACTTGTGTTAGTGTTGAAAAACCACTTTTCGCACTTGTGTTGGTGCAGGAAACCACTTTTGCACTTGTATTAGTGTGGAAAAACCACTTTTTGCACTTGTGATAGTGTTGAAAAACCACTTTTCGCACTCGTGTTAGTGTTGAAAAACCACTTTTCGCACTTGTGTTGGTGCAGGAAACCACTTTTGCACTTGTATTAGTGTGGAAAAAACACTTTTTGCACTTGTGATAGTGTTGAAAAACCACTTTTCGCACTTGTGTTAGTGTTGAAAAACCACTTTTCGCACTTGTGTTGGTGCAGGAAACCACTTTTGCACTTGTATTAGTGTGGAAAAACCACTTTTCGCACTTGTGTTAGTGTTGAAAAAACACTTTTCGCACTTGTGTTAGTGTTGAAAAACAACTTTTCGCACTTGTGTTAGTGTTGAAAAACCACTTTTCGCACTTGTGTTGGTGCAGGAAACCACTTTTGCACTTGTATTAGTGTGGAAAAAACACTTTTTGCACTTGTGAAAGTGTTGAAAAACCACTTTTCGCACTTGTGTTAGTGTTGAAAAACCACTTTTCGCACTTGTGTTGGTGCAGGAAACCACTTTTGCACTTGTATTAGTGTGGAAAAACCACTTTTCGCACTTGTTATAGTGTTGAAAAACCACTTTTCGCACTTGTGTTAGTGTTGAAAAACCACTTTTCGCACTTGTGTTGGTGCAGGAAACCACTTTTGCACTTGTATTAGTGTGGAAAAAACACTTTTTGCACTTGTGATAGTGTTGAAAAACCACTTTTCGCACTTGTGTTAGTGTTGAAAAACCACTTTTCGCACTTGTGTTGGTGCAGGAAACCACTTTTGCACTTGTATTAGTGTGGAAAAACCACTTTTCGCACTTGTGTTAGTGTTGAAAAACCACTTTTCGCACTTGTGTTAGTGTTGAAAAACCACTTTTCGCACTTGTGTTGGTGCAGGAAACAACTTTTGCACTTTTATTAGTGTGGAAAAACCACTTTTCACACTTGTGTTAGTGTTGAAAAACCACCTTTCGCACTTGTGTTAGTGTTGAAAAAACACTTTTCGCACTTGTGTTGTTGCAGGAAACCACTTTTGCACTTGTATTAGTGTGGAAAAACCACTTTTCGCACTTGTGTTAGTGTTGAAAAACCACTTTTCGCACTTGTGTTAGTGTTGAAAAACCACTTTTCGCACTTGTGTTAGTGTTGAAAAACCACTTTTCGCACTTGTGTTGGTGCAGGAAACCACTTTTGCACTTGTATTAGTGTGGAAAAACCACTTTTCGCACTTGTGTTAGTGTTGAAAAACCACTTTTCGCACTTGTGTTAGTGTTGAAACACCACTTTTCGCACTTGTGTTGGTGCAGGAAACCACTTTTGCACTTGTATTAGTGTGGAAAACCCACTTTTCGCACTTGTGTTAGTGTTGAAAAACCACTTTTCGCACTTGTGTTAGTGTTGAAAAACCACTTTTCGCACTTGTGTTAGTGTTGAAAAACCACTTATCGCACATGTGTTGGTGCAGGAAACCACTTTTGCACTTGTATTAGTGTGGAAAAACCACTTTTCGCACTTGTGATAGTGTTGAAAAACCACTTTTCGCACTTGTGTTAGTGTTGAAAAACCACTTTTCGCACTTGTGTTAGTGTTGAAAAACCACTTTTCGCACTTGTGTTAGTGTTGAAAAACCACTTATCACACTTGTGTTGGTGCAGGAAACCACTTTTGCACTTGTATTAGTGTGGAAAAAACTCTTTTCGCACTTGTGTTCGTGTTGAAAAACAACTTTTCGCACTTGTGTTGGTGCAGGAAACAACTTTTGCACTTGTATTAGTGTTGAAAAACCACTTTTCGCACTTGTGTTGGTGCAGGAAACCACTTTTGCACTTGTATTAGTGTGGAAAAACCACTTTTCGCACTTGTGTTAGTGTTGAAAAACCACTTATCACACTTGTGTTGGTGCAGGAAACCACTTTTGCACTTGTATTAGTGTGGAAAAAACTCTTTTCGCACTTGTGTTAGTGTTGAAAAACAACTTTTCGCACTTGTGTTGGTGCAGGAAACAACTTTTGCACTTGTATTAGTGTTGAAAAACCACTTTTCACACTTGTGTTGGTGCAGGAAACCACTTTTGCACTTGTATTAGTGTGGAAAAACCACTTTTTGCACCTGTGATAGTGTTGAAAAACCACATTTCGCACTTGTGTTAGTGTTGAAAAACCACTTTTCACACTTGTGTTGGTGCAGGAAACCACTTTTGCACTTGTATTAGTGTGGAAAAAACACTTTTTGCACTTGTGATAGTGTTGAAAAACCACTTTTCGCACTTGTGTTAGTGTTGAAAAACCACTTTTCGTACTTGTGTTGGTGCAGGAAACCACTTTTGCACTTGTATTAGTGTGGAAAAACCACTTTTCGCACTTTTGTTAGTGTTGAAAAAACACTTTTCGCACTTATGTTAGTGTTGAAAAACCACTTTTCGCACTTGTGTTAGTGTTGAAAAACCACTTTTGCACTTGTATTAGTGTGGAAAAACCACTTTTCGCACTTGTGTTAGTGTTGAAAAACCACTTTTCGCACTTGTGTTAGTGTTGAAAAACCACTTTTCGCACTTGTGTTAGTGTTGAAAAACCACTTTTTGTACTTGTGTTGGTGCAGGAAACCACTTTTGCACTTGTATTAGTGTGGAAAAACCACTTTTCGCACTTGTGTTAGTGTTGAAAAACCACTTTTCGCACTTGTGTTAGTGTTGAAAAACCACTTTTCGCACTTGTGTTAGTGTTGAAAAACCACTTTTTGCACTTGTGTTGGTGCAGGAAACCACTTTTGCACTTGTATTAGTGTGGAAAAACCACTTTTCGCACTTGTGTTAGTGTTGAAAAACCACTTTTCGCACTTGTGTTAGTGTTGAAAAACCACTTTTCGCACTTGTGTTGGTGCAGGAAACCACTTTTGCACTTGTATTAGTGTGGAAAAACCACTTTTCGCAGTTGTGTTAGTGTTGAAAAACCACTTTTCGCACTTGTGTTAGTGTTGAAAAACCACTTTTCGCACTTGTGTTAGTGTTGAAAAACCACTTATCGCACTTGTGTTGGTGCAGGAAACTACTTTTGCACTTGTATTAGTGTGGAAAAACCACTTTTCGCACTTGTGTTAGTGTTGAAAAACCACTTTTCGCACTTGTGTTAGTGTTGAAAAACCACTTTTCGCACTTGTGTTAGTGTTGAAAAACCACTTTTTGCACTTGTGTTAGTGTTGAAAAACCACTTATCGCACTTGTGTTGGTGCAGGAAACAACTTTTGCACTTGTATTAGTGTGGAAAAAACACTTTTCGCACTTGTGTTAGTGTTGAAAAACAACTTTTCGCACTTGTGTTAGTGTTGAAAAACCACTTTTCGCACTTGTGTTAGTGTTGAAAAACCACTTTTCGCACTTGTGTTGGTGCAGGAAACCACTTTTGCACTTGTATTAGTGTGGAAAAACCACTTTTCACACTTGTGTTAGTGTTGAAAAACCACTTTTCGCACTTGTGTTAGTGTTGAAAAACCACTTTTCGCACTTGTGTTGGTGCAGGAAACCACTTTTGCACTTGTATTAGTGTGGAAAAACCACTTTTCGCACTTGTTATAGTGTTGAAAAACCACTTTTCGCACTTGTGTTAGTGTTGAAAAACCACTTTTCGCACTTGTGTTGGTGCAGGAAACCACTTTTGCACTTGTATTAGTGTGGAAAAAACACTTTTTGCACTTGTGATAGTGTTGAAAAACCACTTTTCGCACTTGTGTTAGTGTTGAAAAACCACTTTTCGCACTTGTGTTGGTGCAGGAAACCACTTTTGCACTTGTATTAGTGTGGAAAAACCACTTTTCGCACTTGTGTTAGTGTTGAAAAACCACTTTTCGCACTTGTGTTAGTGTTGAAAAACCACTTTTCGCACTTGTGTTAGTGTTGAAAAACCACTTTTCGCACTTGTGTTGGTGCAGGAAACAACTTTTGCACTTGTATTAGTGTGGAAAAACCACTTTTCGCACTTGTGTTAGTGTTGAAAAACCACTTTTCGCACTTGTGTTGGTGTTGAAAAAACACTTTTCGCACTTGTGTTGTTGCAGGAAACCACTTTTGCACTTGTATTAGTGTGGAAAAACCACTTTTCGCACTTGTGTTAGTGTTGAAAAACCACTTTTCGCACTTGTGTTAGTGTTGAAAAACCACTTTTCGCACTTGTGTTAGTGTTGAAAAACCACTTTTCGCACTTGTGTTGGTGCAGGAAACCACTTTTGCACTTGTATTAGTGTGGAAAAACCACTTTTCGCACTTGTGTTAGTGTTGAAAAACCACTTTTCGCACTTGTGTTAGTGTTGAAACACCACATTTCGCACTTGTGTTGGTGCAGGAAACCACTTTTGCACTTGTATTAGTGTGGAAAAACCACTTTTTGCACTTGTGTTAGTGTTGAAAAACCACTTTTCGCACTTGTGTTAGTGTTGAAAAACCACTTTTCGCACTTGTGTTAGTGTTGAAAAACCACTTATCGCACATGTGTTGGTGCAGGAAACCACTTTTGCACTTGTATTAGTGTGGAAAAACCACTTTTCGCACTTGTGTTAGTGTTGAAAAACCACTTTTCGCACTTGTGTTAGTGTTGAAAAACCACTTTTCGCACTTGTGTTAGTGTTGAAAAACCACTTTTCGCACTTGTGTTAGTGTTGAAAAACCACTTTTCGCACTTGTGTTAGTGTTGAAAAACCACTTATCGCACTTGTGTTGGTGCAGGAAACCACTGTTGCACTTGTATTAGTGTGGAAAAAACTCTTTTCGCACTTGTGTTAGTGTTGAAAAACAACTTTTCGCACTTGTGTTAGTGTTGAAAAACCACTTTTCGCACATGTGTTAGTGTTGAAAAACCACTTTTCACACTTGTGTTGGTGCAGGAAACCACTTTTGCACTTGTATTAGTGTGGAAAAACCACTTTTCGCACTTGTGTTAGTGTTGAAAAACCACTTTTCGCACTTGTGTTAGTGTTGAAAAACCACTTTTTGCACTTGTGTTGGTGCAGGAAACAACTTTTGCACTTGTATTAGTGTGGAAAAACCACTTTTCGCACTTGTGTTAGTGTTGAAAAACCACTTTTCGCACTTGTGTTAGTGTTGAAAAAACACTTTTCGCACTTGTGTTGTTGCAGGAAACCACTTTTGCACTTGTATTAGTGTGGAAAAACCACTTTTCGCACTTGTGTTAGTGTTGAAAAAACACTTTTCGCACTTGTGTTAGTGTTGAAAAACCACTTTCGCACTTGTGTTAGTGTTGAAAAACCACTTTTCGCACTTGTGTTGGTGCAGGAAACCACTTTTGCACTTGTATTAGTGTGGAAAAACCACTTTTCGCACTTGTGTTAGTGTTGAAAAACCACTTTTCGCACTTGTGTTAGTGTTGAAACACCACTTTTTGCACTTGTGTTGGTGCAGGAAACCACTTTTGCACTTGTATTAGTGTGGAAAAACCACTTTTCGCACTTGTGTTAGTGTTGAAAAACCACTTTTCGCACTTGTGTTAGTGTTGAAAAACCACTTTTCGCACTTGTGTTAGTGTTGAAAAACCACTTATCGCACATGTGTTGGTGCAGGAAACCACTTTTGCACTTGTATTAGTGTGGAAAAACCACTTTTCGCACTTGTGTTAGTGTTGAAAAACCACTTTTCGCACTTGTGTTAGTGTTGAAAAACCACTTTTCGCACTTGTGTTAGTGTTGAAAAACCACTTTTCGCACTTGTGTTAGTGTTGAAAAACCACTTTTCGCACTTGTGTTAGTGTTGAAAAACCACTTATCGCACTTGTGTTGGTGCAGGAAACCACTTTTGCACTTGTATTAGTGTGGAAAAAACTCTTTTCGCACTTGTGTTAGTGTTGAAAAACAACTTTTCGCACTTGTGTTAGTGTTGAAAAACCACTTTTCGCACTTGTGTTAGTGTTGAAAAAACACTTTTCGCACTTGTGTTAGTGTTGAAAAACCACTTATCGCACTTGTGTTGGTGCAGGAAACCACTTTTGCACTTGTATTAGTGTGGAAAAAACTCTTTTCGCACTTGTGTTAGTGTTGAAAAACAACTTTTCGCACTTGTGTTAGTGTTGAAAAACCACTTTTCGCACTTGTGTTAGTGTTGAAAAACCACTTTTCGCACTTGTGTTAGTGTTGAAAAACCACTTTTCGCACTTGTGTTAGTGTTGAAAAACCACTTTTCGCACTTGTGTTAGTGTTGAAAAACCACTTATCGCACTTGTGTTGGTGCAGGAAACCACTTTTGCACTTGTATTAGTGTGGAAAAAACTCTTTTCGCACTTGTGTTAGTGTTGAAAAACCACTTTTCGCACTTGTGTTAGTGTTGAAAAACCACTTTTCGCACTTGTGTTAGTGTTGAAAAACCACTTTTCGCACTTGTGTTAGTGTAGAAAAACCACTTATCGCACTTGTGTTGGTGCAGGAAACCATTTTTGCACTTGTATTAGTGTGGAAAAAACTCTTTTCGCACTTGTGTTAGTGTTGAAAAACCACTTTTCGCACTTGTGTTAGTGTTGAAAAACCACTTTTCGCACTTGTGTTAGTGTTGAAAAACCACTTTTCGCACTTGCGTTGGTGCAGGAAACAACTTTTGCACTTGTATTAGTGTGGAAAAACCACTTTTCGCACTTGTGTTAGTGTTGAAAAACCACTTTTCGCACTTGTGTTAGTGTTGAAAAAACACTTTTTGCACTTGTGTTGTTGCAGGAAACCACTTTTGCACTTGTATTAGTGTGGAAAAACCACTTTTCGCACTTGTGTTAGTGTTGAAAAACCACTTTTCACACTTGTGTTAGTGTTGAAAAACCACTTTTCGCACTTGTGTTAGTGTTGAAAAACCACTTTTCGCACTTGTGTTAGTGCAGGAAACCACTTTTGCACTTGTATTAGTGTGGAAAAACCACTTTTCGCACTTGTGTTAGTGTTGAAAAACCACTTTTCGCACTTGTGTTAGTGTTGAAACACCACTTTTCGCACTTGTGTTGGTGCAGGAAAGCACTTTTGCACTTGTATTAGTGTGGAAAAACCACTTTTCGCACTTGTGTTAGTGTTGAAAAACCACTTTTCGCACTTGTGTTAGTGTTGAAAAACCACTTTTCGCACTTGTGTTAGTGTTGAAAAACCACTTATCGCACATGTGTTGGTGCAGGAAACCACTTTTGCACTTGTATTAGTGTGGAAAAACCACTTTTCGCACTTGTGTTAGTGTTGAAAAACCACTTTTCGCACTTGTGTTAGTGTTGAAAAACCACTTTTCGCACTTGTGTTAGTGTTGAAAAACCACTTTTCGCACTTGTGTTAGTGTTGAAAAACCACTTTTCGCACTTGTGTTAGTGTTGAAAAACCACTTATCGCACTTGTGTTGGTGCAGGAAACCACTTTTGCACTTGTATTAGTGTGGAAAAAACTCTTTTCGCACTTGTGTTAGTGTTGAAAAACAACTTTTCGCACTTGTGTTAGTGTTGAAAAACCACTTTTCGCACTTGTGTTAGTGTTGAAAAACCACATTTCACACTTGTGTTGGTGCAGGAAACCACTTTTGCACTTGTATTAGTGTGGAAAAACCACTTTTTGCACCTGTGATAGTGTTGAAAAACCACTTTTCGCACTTGTGTTAGTGTTGAAAAACCACTTTTCGTACTTGTGTTGGTGCAGGAAACCACTTTTGCACTTGTATTAGTGTGGAAAAACCACTTTTCGCACTTGTGTTAGTGTTGAAAAACCACTTTTCGCACTTGTGTTAGTGTTGAAAACCCACTTTTTGCACTTGTGTTGGTGCAGGAAACCACTTTTGCACTTGTATTAGTGTGGAAAAAACACTTTTTGCACTTGTGAAAGTGTTGAAAAACCACTTTTCGCACTTGTGTTGGTGCAGGAAACCACTTTTGCACTTGTATTAGTGTGGAAAAACCACTTTTCACACTTGTTATATTGTTGAAAAACCACTTTTCGCACTTGTGTTAGTGTTGAAAAACCACTTTTCGCACTTGTGTTGGTGCAGGAAACCACTTTTGCACTTGTATTAGTGTGGAAAAAACACTTTTTGCACTTGTGATAGTAGTGTAATAATGTTGCTTCTGGGACACCTCCGTTTAACATGGGAAATCCCTATCTAATGTCATTTACCCCCTTGTCTTTTTCAAAAATCATAAACACCTCTATTTCTCCCACCCTCATCTTTATGAACCTTTTGTCTGTAGTACCTATCCTTAATGTTGTTCATTAGACCACTCAAACACTACAAATATTTGTTTTCTCTTATAGACCTATCATCCTTCTTCTACATATCATCTGGCAGATTAATCTTTGACCCATTCACTTCCATATTAATTCTTTCCCTCCCTCATTGCCCCTAAACACCTATATTTCTCTCACCCTGTTCTTTACGAACCTTCTAACCTTTTGACATGTTATCCTTATTCATTAGACCACTTAAACACCTGTGATCCTTCTGACCTCATGGACCTTTTAACCTTTTACTCTTAATATCATCTGGTGAATATAACCCACTCAAACAACGACCCTACAAATATTTGTTTATGCGTGGGAAATAATTTAATTCTCCTACAACTCTCTTCACCATCTAATATATTAACAAAAAATATGTTTGAGTTTGGTTCTTTATTAAGATATTTTAACTGAGCAAAGATAAAATGGTAAACCTCCCTCAATGTTCTTGTTTGAGCGCCTCCAGTGCCACATACCATTTTTTGGTAAGCTCCGCCCACTTTTTGGTAAACCACGCCCATTTTACTAAGCCCCGCCCACTTTTTACTAAGCCCCGCCCACTTTTGCTAAGCTCCTCCCACTTTTGCTAAGTCCCACCCACTTTATAAACTCTTCAGCATTGTATCATTTCCAGGTAATACATTACATCATTTTCAGGGAATTTCCATCACATCATTTCCAGTTAAGACACGCCCAGGGAATTTCCACAGGAAATGACACACCCAGTCCTTATAAAAGGCACCGACCACACAGGCTTTTTCAAACACGCTTTCTGCTTCACCTGAGAATGGACTACTATTATGCCGAAATGGAATGGGATAACTTTGCTATTCCTTGGAGTCCTACTACCTGTGTAGAACTCAACCTTCAGATTGATGAACTGGACTCGAACCTCTTATCAATGGAGGTAAGTTTGTTTATTTATTTATTTATTTATTTAATTAATTATTTATTTAATTATTTATTTTAATTTTTTTTTTAGATGAGACTCGTGTAAGAGTTAACAAAGTTTATTTTAATATTCATAGAGCTTGATTTATACAAATAAAAAATATTGTATTAAATTAATACATTGTTATTTTCTTTCACAGGAAATTGTATCTGAGATACGAAATGAAAATTCTGCTTTTAACACAACTTGGGATGAAGTTATTTTTTTGTTTGAAGACATTTTGAACAACCAAGACCCCCAGAACGAGTTCTACCTTGATGACCCAGCCAAAGAGTTATACCTTGGAGATCCACAAAATCCTGAAAAAGAGTTTTACCATGATGATACTTGTTGTGAGTTATCAAAACAAAACCCACTGAACAAGTTCTACCTTGATGAGCCAGAATACAAGTCATACATTGGAGACCCACAAATTTCTGAAAATTGGGAAAGAAGAGTTCTCCCTGATGGTCCGCAGTTATACTATGTGAGACACATCATAGAAACCCTAAAAAATTGGGCAAGGAGAGTTCTCCCTGATGGTCCGCAGTTATACTATGTGAGACACATCATAGAAACCCTAAAAAATTGGGCAAGGAGAGTTCTCCCTGATGGTCCGCAGTTATACTATGTGAGACACATCATAGAAACCCTAAAAAATTGGGCAAGGAGAGTTCTCCCTGATGGTCCGCAGTTATACTATGTGAGACACATCATAGAAACCCTAAAAAATTGTGAAATGGGAATTCTCCCTGATGGTCCGCAGTTATACTATGTGAGACACATCATAGAAACCCTAAAAAATTGGGAAAGGGAAGTTTTCCCTGATGGTCCGCAGTTATACTATGTGAGACTTATCACGGAAACCCCCAATATTTCTGAAAATTGTGGTTTTACCTTGGGGACTTGGAAAGATGGTTATATTTTTGGAGACTCGGAATGGGGGTTTTGTTTTGATGACTCGGAATGTGATACCTATCTTGGAGGCTCAACAGGAATGTGGTTATACCTTGGGAACTTGGAAAGTTGGTTTTATTTTGGAGACTCTACCTGTGGGGTTCCTCTTGGAGACTCTTTGGATTCTAAAGCAATGAACAATGTTCTTTATTTAATGACGCTTGATTTAAGCAATATCAAGAAAGTTCGAGGAAGAAAATGCTGGAAAATTCTTTCTTCCCATTTCTACTTCTTCAAACTTAAAAGCCTTGAAAGACAGAATTGGAGGAAGAGGAAAAAAAAAAAAAGAAATACGTATTTAAAAAAGAAGAAAAGAAAGATTATGTTAGGGTTTGGGTGGGATTTTGAATGTGAGGGTTAGGGATGGGGTTGGGTTAGGGTTGGGATTTTGAATGTGAGGGTTAGGGTTGGGGTTGGGTTAGGGATGGGGTTGGGTTAGGGATGGGGTTGGGTTAGGGATGGGTTGGGTTAGGGTTGGGATTTTGAATGTGAGGGTTAGGGTTGGGGTTGGGTTAGGGATGGGATTGGGTTAGGGTTGGGATTTTGAATGTGAGGGTTAGGGATGGGTTGGGTTAGGGATGGGGTTGGGTTAGGGATGGGGTTGGGTTAGGGTTGGGGTTGGGTTAGGGATGGGGTTGGGTTAGGGCTTGGGTTGGGTTAGGGTTTGTATATTATTATGACTCACTCGCACATACACACACACACAAAAGTTAAGCCCCAACTAAAAAGTTGTGGGATTCTGTGTTTGGGGTTCACAGATTTAAAAACGTATCCCCATTATACACACACAAAAGTTAAGCCCCAACTAAAAAGTTGTGGGATTCTGTGTTTGGGGTTCACAGATTTAAAAACGTATCCCCATTATACACACACAAAAGTTAAGCCCCAACTAAAAAGTTGTGGGATTCTGTGTTTGGGGTTCACAGATTTAAAAACGTATCCCCATTATACACACACAAAAGTTAAGCCCCAACTAAAAAGTTGTGGGATTCTGTGTTTGGGGTTCACAGATTTAAAAACGTATCCCCATTATACACACACAAAAGTTAAGCCCCAACTAAAAAGTTGTGGGATTCTGTGTTTGGGGTTCACAGATTTAAAAACGTATCCCCATTATACACACACAAAAGTTAAGCCCCAACTAAAAAGTTGTGGGATTCTGTGTTTGGGGTTCACAGATTTAAAAACGTATCCCCATTACATTTTATTTATTTATTTATTATTTTCAAGGGTATTATCTGCTTACTTGTGTTTTTTGTAATTCTTGTGAGTAAAATGAACCCAAGATTTCTTCTCCATTTAAATCATATAATTTGTAGGTCCAAGGGACTGTATCCATTACATCAATGATTTTAAATAATTCACGAGTCCATTTTTGTGTATAACCTTTCTCAAAATGACTTTTCCATTTGTATATTCTTACAATATCACCAACTTTAAACTTGGGCTTTCTCAAATTAATCTCCTTTTCATATTCTAATTTTGTAAATGTTTCTGATGGTTTTGATTGTGTTGATGAATGAACTGTATTATTGTAATTATCTACAATATCCTGAATTAAATACACCCATTTTTGAGAACCGAGTTGTGTGAATTTTTTATATAATTTCTCTTTTAAAGTACGATTAAAACGCTCAATAACAACTGCCTTTCCTTCATTAAAGGTGCTGTATAATTTAATACCCTTCCCCTTAAGAAATTTCATGAATATTTTGTTATAGAACTCTGTTCCCTCATCAGTCCATAACTTCTTTGGTTTCCTTTTATCCCGATCAAATATTAGCTTAAAGGCTAACATTAAAGTATCACCCCTTTTATTTTTTAAAGGGACAACCCAGGCAAATCTACTCCTCAAATCAATAACGGTTAAAGCATACCTGTATCCCCTGTCATTATTCAATTCAATTAAATCAGCGGACCATATGTGGTCGGTGTATTTAGAATAAACCTTCCTTCTTTTAAACTTTGTGATTATAGGTTTGTGAAATTCTTCAGCCAAAAGCTCCTCAGTCTTGATGACATCATTAGAGCCTAATAGTTTTTTGAGGAATAACCAAGACCAAGTTTCAATTTAGCATTTATCAAATTTCTCACAATAAACCTATCAACTTTCTCTCTCAACGTTGGATTTTGTATCAAAGACAAATTATACAACATTTCGCTGTCGGCTTTATGTTTTTCAGTCAACGTAGTGGTATCCCCATAAGCAATATCATGCTTCATACACACTTCATCAACCCTATTTGTAGGTTTAGACCAAGGTTTAGGATTGTTAGCCTCATCTAATCTTTTATCCAAGTTTGTTCCTGGACCACAGAAAGAATACCCTGGAAGGTGTAATTCCCCTGGAATTCCAGTTGTTGTAAATTTACTTCCTGACAGAAACTTTTGTATGTCTCCTCCTCTTTTAGGAGAGATGAATTGGCACTTTTTAGAGCCACACACTTGACATATTCCTTTTTGACAAACTCTATTATTTTTAGCTTTAACATAAGAGATATTTTTAGATTTAGTTTTCTTTTTACATTTGAGACAATAACTCATATTTATTTATCAGAAAAATTCCGACAGAGTATCAAAACCTTTTTGGTTTTCAACATATACATTTCAATCTTGATTTTTAAAACATGAATAATCCTAAGGAATGCCTTCACTCTCTCCTCCATTTATTTACAAATAAAACTAACTAAAGTCAATTACACCGACATCATCAACCACATAATCTTTTCCTTCTTCTTCTTCTTTATCCCCACTTTCTCATTTAAATCTCCTCCCTGAAACTGAAGACATTGACGTCGTTATTCTTGAAAATAATATTTTCATTAGACTTCTCATTTCTTTATTTTCCTCCTCAGTGCGTTGAGTTTGATTTATTTGCTGTAATACCTTCAATCTTTTATTAATCTCACTGATTTCCATCTTTTTATATTTTTCCTCCCTCTCTCTTTGCTCCCTCTCCTCCTTCTCTCTTTTCTCCCTTTCCTCCTTCTCTCTTTTCTCCCTTTCCTCCCTCTCCTCCTCCTTTTTCTCCCTTTCCTCCTTCTCCTTTTTCTCTCTTTTCTCCCTTTCCTCCCTCTCCTCCTCCTTTTTCTCCCTTTCCTCCTTCTCCTTTTTCTCTCTTTCCTCCTTCTCTTCTTTAACTCCTTCCTCATTTATCTTAGCAATTTTTGATATCAATATTTTCACAGCATTCATTCTTTCTTTATTTTCCTCTTCGGTGAGTTGAGATTTATCTTCTTGCTGTAATACATCCACTCTTTTTTGAATCGCTCTGATTTCCATCTCCCTCTCCCCCCTCTCTCTTTGTTCCCTCTCCTCCTTCTCTCTTTTCTCTCTTTTCTCCTTCTCTTCTTCAACTCCTTCCTCATCCCTTGCTACCCTTGAGTTTAAACCCCAAAGAATATTATACATATACTCATCTGGATTTTGAGATATTCTTGTATCTATAATTATTTTTCTCATAATAGGATACCAATAAGATTTGTTGACGATTTCTAAAAGAGTTTTATATTTCATAACTTTGAGAAGTTCATTTTTATTTAATATTTTAAACAAGTCTCTATTTGTGGGTTTAACAATATCAGTATAAGGCCAGTTTTTTATGACAAAATTCCCATGTATATGCTCCAAATCATAAGGTATGTAATACCGAGCACCCTTTTCTTGTAGGTATCCTTGAATACAAAAATTATAATTCTCTTGTAGTCTTCTTCCTGCCATTTATGTATCAGAAATATATGTGAGATTAATATTATGACAGGTAATACCACCCCATCTTCCCACTACCAAATCGGTTTGTATTCCTCGGCTTTCTATCCTTATCTCATTACCTTCCTTCTTTGTCATGCGAACCATCGCTATACTATCATATATTTTTATTTTCTTAAAATCACGTATTTGTTGTTTACTAATTGTACTTCCACATAAATCCTTATCTTCACCAAGTGGATAATATTCTTCTTTACGAGACTGATTTAAATCATGTAGGTCTTCTATGTTTATTGAAAAAGACCAATTATACCCTAAATCAGGCATATCATACCCCCATTTATTAATTCGCATATTAACTAAATGTCCTTCTTTATAAAATTTAATTGTAAGCAGGTAGTTAAATTCAATGAGGAAAGGTGTATGGTCAGTATAACCAGGTGTTGTGGTTGTAAATTTTACTTGTTTCACAAAACGTGCTGTTTTCTTTAAAGATATATATTGTGATAAATCACTGAATCTAATCAAGTCATTCGCATCTGTAGGGTTTGGATAATTGATTAATTTATAAGTATTCTTCATATTAATATTTTTACTTACACTATATTTTTGTCGTTCAGCCTGTGCCTTTGTATAATAATTTGATAAATCAATATCCTGAGAGGATTTTCCAAAGATAGAACCATCTTTTCCAACATAGGTCATTTATATTAGATAAAAAATGATATCATAAAAATTTTCATTATTGTTGAGTTGAAATAATACATATAAACATAATTGGCCACAACATTTAGAATTAATTTCTTGAACTTGGAATGTTTGATAAACACCATTCTGTAAGAATTGTATTACTTCAACAGGTGGTGGCATACCATAACTATCAAAATAATATTTATCCTGACTATTATGAATACAAACCCAATGAGAACCATTCTGTGTGTCTAAATTCATAATAATATTCTTTGTATTCTTATTTATATGTATTAATTCATCTCTCATACAAATAACCACATTATCAATTTTTAGTGTTTTACAATACTTAGCTAGTTCTATATTTGACGTTGTATTCTTTCCAAATTGTTTAAACCATTTATCCATTTATTTATGAGAAAGATACAATCCATTACCCCGTTTAGTTAGTTTAACACCCGCTTGAGCGATAGAGGAAAGCATATCTCCAACCAACAATCTAGCTTTATCAGGTAGACTTTCAAGTTTTTGAGCAAAATCTACAATTACACCACTTCCACTAATTTGTTTCTCCAACTCCTTGTTATGTCTTTCCAATTCTTTTTGAGCTTTTAGTTGTGCCTTCCTTTCGTTAGCAGTTTTTACCGCTGCTGAAATACCACCAGTCAATGCTCCCGCCGCACTTAAACCAGCAAATAAAGGAATTAGAAACGGGAGAAATCCTCCTCTTGACTCGTCTATTGAATATTTCTTTAACATAGGTTTCGTCATTTTAATTTTAAGTGATCCAACATCATTTAGTGTTTTTACTTGTGTGTGTGTGAGTAAAACATCAATTCTTACAGCTCCTTTTCTTTGAATTGTATTAACATTAATAATACAAGGCTTTTGATTTTGAATACAAGATGTTAATTTATTAAGATTGATTTGATTAACATATACCCCAACCATTTATTTATGAGAAAAAACCTATGTGATATTAATCATAACACCATTATCTGTATTAATCTGTAATTCTGTTTCCTCCAAAAGCAAACAATATGCATTAACCTCTTCACTCTCCCCTCTTTCAATGTATAGAGAAGTATCCACTCGATTAGACTTTATAGTTTCCTTTTGAGAACTCAGGTCAATTGCGTAGATTGTATAAAGTTTTTGAAACGCAACCATATCCAAAATAGGATCATTATTACCATTACTTTCACACACCTTTTGGTAGGACTTGTAGGCTTCCGCATAATCATTTTTTTCCCAATCAATTTCCAATCTATCTCGCGGATAAAATGTGCCATCAAGAGAAACCCGAAGTTGTTTCACCTTTGCATTATCACTCAGGGCATTATTCTTATTAGTACCGTCCTCTCCATCTGGTTTTTTAAAAATGAGCCAGAGGTATCGTGGCTTTCCTTGAAGAACACCTAAATTCCAAGTGTAGGTAGTGTGTTCCAGTTTAACGTGTTGACATCTTCTTTTAAGGTATGATACATTTAGCGGTTTCTTTGAGTTAAGTCTTCTATTTAACATCTCTTCCGTTTTAAGATTAGGAGTATATTCACTGATATACCAACACAAATCATTAATAACAAATTTATTATTTTCTCCAAAAGCATTTTCATCCCCAAAAAGCAATCTATTTACATTATCATTCCTTTGTAGTTGAAATCTAATTTTAAGCCCATACAAAACTTTATCATAATCACAAAATCCAAATATACCTTTCAGAGGTACTGCTACGGTAAAACTATTCTCAGCTTTTGTGTCATCATTATACATTGACTTCCTTTGACTATAACCAGGGTCTGCGTTTGTACCCGTTGACATATCAGGAATAAAACCCTCAACAGCTCCCTTACCCATTCTATCACTAAACGAATATAGTGTAAATTTCATCATTTCAGATGTAGCAGAGACATAATCAACCGCTTCAACCTCTTGTGTTCCAATATACAGGCGGACACTGTCAAACATTTTCCAGAAGAAATCATTTACGAGTGTAGCATTAGTATTATTCGCAGCCTTAGTGAATTTAAATTTACACAGCAAGAAACTATCAGCTATATTCAAGTAAGTTTGTTGATTATTTATTTCAAAACTTTTTGTTCCGTTTGAATTCCAGTCTGTTCCTGTTATAGCATTTACCTTAAAATAGTCCTCCTTTTTAGTGGAGTTTGAAATGATAATCGTATCATCCAAATCATAGATACTATCAATCGCTTCCATACTTGTATTTATATAGCATTAAAATTGTTGAAACCCTGACCCAAGTATTTTAATGATTTTTTGTCGTTCTTGTGAAGATAGTTGAGTTTTACCTTTTTTTATTTCTTTGATTGCTTGTAATTTATGAGACTCCTTTTGAGCATCTTTTATACTCTTTATAGCACCGGCAACGGAGCCCACGGCAGAAGCAGTTGAACCAATTAGGTCTTTATGTTTAAGGATGGTTGAACCAATACCCATTAGAGTATCAATTATCCCATCTCCTTTATTTCGAAATTGATGACCTACACCTCGTTGTCTCTTAGGTTTATAGTATCCTCTACCCACATACCTTGTATAGTCTGGTGAAAGGAACATGCCCTCCCCTGTAATTATTTTATATTTTCCCAACTCGTGTTTTCTCACAATAACCATTATTTATTTATTGAAAAACTTCACGTAGGTGAATTCTGATGGATATAATTTCATCATTAAAGGATATCATACGATTATCTTGGTCGGTTATCCTAAAATTTACTCTGTATATGGTTTTTCCTGACACAGGTAAATAGACAAGATTTTTTGGTTCCATATTAAATTTATAACCAATCGGGGTTGAGTATGCACTGAATGAAAATATTGTATTTGTTCTTATTCCATCGTTATAAGCACCATCAATCAAATCACAATGAATTAATACTGAATTTATACCGGAGGATATTTGGATAACATTATCACTGTAAAACGTCCCGTTATTTTCAATCTTTTTTGAAGAGAAACCCAATAGCTCTCTAAACGAATTTTCAATCGTGAAATCAACTTTATAATTATTTTTAAGTTTAATAGTTGATTTTGAAGTGTGTTTTTGAATATCTATTACAATATTTTTTGGTTCATCACCTTTTTCTTTCATAAGGCGAGAGACTTCTGAAGATATTTGAGAAATCTCGTAAGCTCCAGGTGAAACAGTTATAGTTTTATATCCATTTCCTGGATTATAACTAAACTTGCTGTTTTTCTCTGTGATATTAAACAAGGTATTATAAGTTTCCATCGACAATAAAGATGCCTCATATGAGGTAAGGGGGTCAAGTTGTAGTGGGTAAGGGAATGAAGCTGTGTAATCGCTCGTTGTGAAATTAAAACTAAGAATTGTGCTTCTCATCTTATTTAATATCTAATAAAATATCTTTGTATTGACATTTATTAATTATTTTCATATTCATCAACTGATCTAAAATGGCTGAGGATTCATTAAAACAATTGTTGTTTCCAGCCTTCTTACTACCTAACAACAATAATAGCCTATTAACTAATTGTGATGGGTCATTTGGAAGAAAACTAACACCTGAACCAAGTTTACTTAAAGCATCAATAATATGTTTCTCCTTCTCATTCTTCTTACTTTTACCAGCAACAGAAACTCCATAATCAAGTGCATTTAACAACTCAATATATACCCTATCTTCCTCTCTTTCCATATCAAGTGGTTCCTCAAAATATTTTGAACCGCTGAATCCGGGGTTTGTTAGAAGAAACATTAATCTTGGAGTTAATTTAACATTTGGTTGAGTAGAACTCAAGAACATCAATTCATCATTAAATATCAATACCTTTTCTTCCACAAGATGAAACACTGCTGGTTCTTCTGTTGGAATGAGACCTGCTCTGGTTTTTGAACCCGCCGAATATTCATTGTTTTGAAGAGCTTCCACAACATAATTAGGGGGTTGATTTACCTCCTCAAGTTTCCGAAATAATCCCTCGTCATCATATTCTAATTCACCAAGTTCTTGTTTTGTTATCTGACTAAAATCTTTGAGCATTTGAAGTTTTTTCGGAGTAAATTCTACCGTGGGAACTGTAGGTGAGTGTTGAGTTTTCAAAAGTGGTTTAAAGAATTTCTCTTGTTTTCTTTCAAAGGCTTCTTCACCAGTTAGTTTCTGTCTCCGTTTCTTCTTTATCTCTTCCTGTTGTTTAACAACTTTTGAAACTAATTGTTGATGTTCCTTAAACTTTCTTTCTCTTTCTTCGGTATTCATTTTCTGTATTTATTTATTGAAAAATATCATTTAGTATCTCATCTTGTTTCACAACAATATATTTATATTTTCCAATCGTGTGTTTCATATAATTTTCAAATTCTTTTTTACTACATAACGTAGAGCAATTATCTCTCCAAAAATTATTTACATCTATTGAATTTAACTTAAATAAAATAAAAGTATTGGCATTGTTTCTTATTGAGCGTCGAGGGAGTTGAAAATATGATTGACTAAGATATATACAATTACAAGAAGAATGTCTCCCTCTTGTATAGTAGCTATCCATTACTGTTTGGTTTCTCTCATTAACACAATCATCAAAGATGACGAGGTTCTTTTTTGATTTATCTAAATCTTGAGGTGAAGGTATATCATCCGTATTATCACTGAGAATACAAGTTATGGGTTTCGATTTTGATTTCTGTGTATCACAAAATAGTTGTATTATATCCTCAATGTTATAATCATTTAGTTTGTTTTGAAGTTTAAATAAACCGATAATGTCTTCCTTTTTAAGACCTGCATTAAAACCCTGTGAGAGTAGTTGATACTCGGGTTGAAAACTTGACTTTGTAAAAATTATTAAATTATCATAATCTAAAAAATTAGGACCAAGGAGCATCTTTAAAAGTAAACAGGTTTTCCCACATCCGCTTGAACCAACTATTAGACATCTCAATGAATTTGGAATGTTTTTATGGTTATTAAACTTTATCTTATTTTCCCAAACGGGTAAAAAATCATTCATTTATATATTTGGAAAACAAGTCATCTAACTTTTTTTGAGCTATTTTAGAAACTCTATATTTTATCCTGAGTTCGGGTTTAATTTCAAAATAATTCATTATTTTATTTATATAGTATCTTGTATTAACATTTCCATTAAAATTATTTTGAATAATAAATATCATTAAACCCTTATACATTTCCTCAATACAAAGAGTCTCTTTCCTTGTAAGAAATGGTGTATTATCACCATAATGCTTAACATTCATCTCTCTTATTAATCTTGTAAAGTAATTCATTTTTGGTTCTAATTTAAAAGAGTTATATGTTTTTTTATATTTCTTATTATCATTAATTAGAATATAATCACAGAATAAACATTGTTTATATGAACCCTCATTATTAAGCCCTATTCTATCACAAGCCGGACAATTCTCTAATTTATCATATGGAGAGTCTGGAAATTCTAAATATCCTTCAGAACTTATCATATTTATATAGTAAATTTTTACTTAAACTAAACGCAAGTTTATTCATTAATAAATACAATGTTTCAAAGCACAAAAGACAAATTTCAATCAATCTCTACTTCGGTGGAAGATATAGAAAAATATGTCAAAGATGTTAAATTGAACAAAGATAAATATGGAAATTTTTGGGTAAAACCAGTTATGGAAAATAACATGAGCCCCTCTATTTCATTTAAAGGAAGAGCTCTAACTATACCTGGAAAGACATCCATTAAAGTAAATCTAACAAAAGTTTCTCCTCTACTCCTGGCAATTTATTCAAAGCTTGAAAAAGTGATTGACCACGATACTTTGAAAAAGAATGATAAGACCATTAATAATTCTAGAGGAGACATTTGTATTTTCTTTAATAATCCAAAGGGTGTAGATCTAAGTAAAATGAATGATGTTAATATTTCTGGTGAAATGTCATTTCGTTCTATGATAGTTAGAGATTATTTAAAGATAACTTTTGATATAAAAATTGTAGAGATTGAATCTGTTAATGAAAGAAAGTATATAGATATTGATGGGAATATTTTTCTTGCTAATTAAATACGAGTCAATACAGCAGTGAAGATTTTACTATTTCATTGAACTCGGACGATAGTGATGATAGTATTTCATTGAACTTGGACGATGGTGATGATAGTATTTCATTGAACACAGATGATAGTTATGATACTAATAGTTTGTGCTCAAATGATAGTTATGAGAGTAGCTTTATTGATGACTCTGAGTATGATTCTGAGTATTCATGTGATAGTTATGACTTAGATGATTCTGAGTGAAAAAGTGTTTTAGTTTAAGCACAGCGATATATATAAAACGGAGCTGTAAAGCCCAAAAGTGTTTTATTTTAAGCACAGTGATATATATAAAACACCACGTTTTCTCACGCTATAAATATGGTTTATTGTGATACTTGCGAGAAGGAAGTAAAATATTATAAACAACATATTCTCACCGCAAAACATACATACAACATTTTAAACAAACTTTCCCCTCTTCCACCTGAAACAAAACACTGTTCTACATGTAATAAAAATATCCTCAAGAAAGGCTTCAAAATACATCTTAAAACAAATCTACATTTATCAAATTTTATCACAACTAAAAACTCTGATGGAGCATTCAAAGGACATATTAAAATAAGAGTCTTTAACTTCAAACCTCCTGAACCAGAGTCTATAGTTGATGCTGTAGAAATAGTTAAACCTGCTGTTCAAACGTTGATTGAAAAAACACTAAAGGAAATGAAACCACTTAAATTTTATATGGGAGTAAAATTAGAAATGACAAAGGATGAAGGAGTTATAGATGCACCATACATGAGAACTGAGCCACACTTTATATCTTCATATCAAGATTTTAAAACATCAGGAGTCTATGATGAACTTATTAAACAAGAGCAAGATGTGGATAATTCAATCGTAGGAAGTGGATTCAATATAGGAAAAATTATTTACATAGACATTCATATTCTTAAATCAGATCCTCTAAAAGCTTCTTCTTACATTGATTTACCCAGTGTTATCAAAAATAGAAAAGCAGTTATCAATATCAAAAATAAAGACAATAAATGTTTTCTCTGGTCTATTTTAGCACACTTACATCCTCCACATTTTCATGATGAAAGAGTATCTCATTATAAAAAATATGAGAATACATTAAATACGAAAGATCTAAAGTTTCCGATGACTTTAAATGATATTCCTAAATTTGAAAAGATGAATAATTTATCAGTTAATGTTTATGGTCTAACAGAAACAAACAACATTCAGGTTTTAAAGCTTTCTGACAATTGTAAACAAACTCATATTAATCTTCTATATTTTAATTCAGACGAAAATTCACATTATACATACATCAAAGATATTGCTAAATTAATAAAACCACAAGTCTGTAAGAGAACAAATAAAATATATATTTGTTTGCGTTGTCTTAACTTCTTCAATTCACAAGAAAGATTAGATAAACATTCAAATTATTGTGGCGAACATAAATCAACGGTAATCAATATGCCTAAAGAAGGCTCAAAGATCACATTCAAAGATGAAAATAAAAAGATCAAACATCCATTTGTTATATATGCTGATTTTGAAAGTATTTTAGAAAAAATTGATACTGCTTCTCCAGATCCAAAAGAATCATACACAAATAAATATCAAAAACATACTCCTTGTGGTTTTTGTTATTATATCAAATCATCCGTTGGTGATAAATATAACAAGTTAGAGATGTATAGAGGCTCAAATACCCCAGAGGAGTTTGTGAAACGACTAGAAAAAGACTGTGTTCGATTAACCAAGATAATGAGAGAAACCAATAAACCAATGTCCTTAACAAGTAAAGAAAAAAGGGAATTTATAAAAAACAATGTCTGTCATATTTGTGAGGAGAAAATTGGTAAAGGTCTAAAGGTTAGAGACCATTGTCATCTCACTGGTAAATATAGAGGTCCGGCTCATCAAAGTTGTAATATTAATTATCAACTCCCCTCTTTCATTCCTGTCTTTCTTCATAACAACGCTCATTATGATACACATCTATTTATCAAGGAACTCTCAAAGACTTCTGGAAGTATCTCAGCAATTCCAAACACGGATCAGAAATACATTTCATTCACAAAAACAATTCACACATCTCCTATTACTCATATCAGATTTCTTGATACATTTAAATTCATGGCAAGTCCATTGGTTAACTTGGTTCAAAATCTAAAAGAGTTTCCATGTCTTTCAGAGTATTTTTTAGATAAAGATTTTCTAACACAAAAGGGAATTTACCCCTATGACTATATGGACTCATTTGAGAGATTCAATGAAACACAACTTCCTTCAAAAGAAAATTTCTATAACAAATTAAACAATAGTAATATATCTGATAAAGATTATGTACACGCACAAAATGTTTGGGAAAAATATAACATCAAGAATCTTGGCGAGTATCACGATTTGTATCTCAAAACTGATGTGCTTTTATTGGCCGATGTATTTGAAGCCTTTAGATCTGTTTGTCGCACTGGATATGGATTGGATCCTGCTCACTACTACACAGCACCTGGATTGGCCTGGAGTGCGATGTTGAAAATGACAAAACAAGGTTTGGATTTGATAACCGATGTTGATATGCTTTTGATGATTGAAAAGGCAAAAAGAGGTGGAATTTCACAAGTCTGCTCGAGTAGATACGCAAAAGCAAATAACAAATATCTTCCAAATTATGATCCAACGAAAGAGAGTTCTTACTTGATGTACTATGACGCAAACAACCTGTATGGCTGGGCAATGTCTCAGGCTCTTCCTTATGGAAAACTTAGATGGGTAAAGGAAAAAGACTACAAAAACGTTTTACAAGATGTATGCATCTCTACACAAAAAGAATTGGATGAAGAAAAAGTTGGTTATTATTTTGAAATTGATTTAAAATATCCAGAGGAACTCCATAACCTACACAAAGATCTCCCATTTGCTTGTGAGAAAGAAAGTCCAAAGAAAGAATGGTTGAGTGATTATCAACGATCGTTTGATATAGGTGAATCAACAGAAAAATTACTTACTACATTATATAACAAGAAAAATTATGTTCTACACCAAAGAAATTTGCGACAATATTTATCAAAAGGTCTAAGAGTAGAGAAGATCCATAGGGTTCTAAAGTTCAATCAAAGTCATTGGTTAAAGGGGTACATTGATTTTAATACACAAAGAAGAACAGAGTCAAAAACAGATTTTGAGAAAGACTTTTATAAATTGATGAATAATGCGGTCTTTGGTAAGACTATGGAGAATGTGAGGAAAAGACAAAATATCAGACTATCAACATCTTGGGAACAAGCATCAAAATTAATTAATAGACCGAGTTTTACTCGAGCTGAGGTCTTTACTGAGAACTTTTGTGCGATCCATTTGATTAAAGAGAGTATTGAAATGAACAAACCTATTTATATTGGGACAACAATTCTTGATTTATCAAAGTCATTAATGTATGATTACTTTTATAATAACTTGAGGAAGAAATATCAAAATGATGTTAATCTACTTTATATGGATACAGATAGTTTTATTTTGAAAATTAATACCAACGATGTTTATTCAGACATGAAAAGAGACATTAATATCTATGACACGAGTAATTACAGTCCAGAGAGTGAGTTGTTCTCTTCTAAAAATAAAAAGGTGATTGGAAAGTTCAAGGATGAATTAGGAGGAAATGTCATGAGTGAATTTGTGGGATTGAGGTCTAAGGCTTATGCTTATAAATACATTGTGAATAACGTTGAAAAAACTGATAAGAAATTAAAAGGTGTAAAGAAAAATGTCATTAAAGAAACAATAAACTTTAAGGATTATTATAACTGTTTAACAACAAAGAAAGAAGAGTTTAGAAAGATTAATGGAATAAGAAGTTATAAACATCAATTATATTCAGAAGAGGTGAATAAGAAAGCATTGGGGGCTTTTGATGATAAGAGGTTTATTTTAGAAAATGGAATTGATAGTCTCCCTTATGGTTATATAAGTATATAAGTGATAAGATATATATAAGTGATAAGATATATATAAGTGATAAGATATATATAAGTGATAAGATAAACATAAGTGATAAGATATATATAAGTGATAAGTTAAAAAGGGGGGGTTGGGGATTTTAATGGGCTACCGCCGCCTTTTTTACTATTATATAAATGATAGAACCAAGTATCAACCAGACTAAAGAGTGGAGGTGTAATCAACCTTGGTATATAAATGGAAAACATAATGAATGTGAAAAATATCAAATAGGTATAATTGAAAAGGCAACTGGTAAAAAAATTCACAAAACAAATAAGAGAATTAATTTAAATACCGGTGAATTGGGTAAAAAAGATGGAAATATTTTTGAGTGGACGGAAAACTTTGATGGTTGTCAGGAAAATATATACTTTAATTTTAAAATGGTATGTGGCACTGGAGGTGCTCAAACAAGAACATTGAGGGAGGTTTACCATTTTATCTTAGCTCAGTTAAAATATCTTAATAAAGAACCAAACTCAAACATATTTTTTGTTAATATATTAGATGGTGAAGAGAGTGGCAAGAGAATTAAATTATTTCCCACGCATAAACAAATATTTGTAGGGTCGTTGTTTGAGTGGGTTATATTCACCAGATGATATTAAGAGTAAAAGGTTAAAAGGTCCATGAGGTCAGAAGGATCACAGGTGTTTAAGTGGTCTAATGAATAAGGATAACATGTCAAAAGGTTAGAAGGTTCGTAAAGAACAGGGTGAGAGAAATATAGGTGTTTAGGGGCAATGAGGGAGGGAAAGAATTAATATGGAAGTGAATGGGTCAAAGATTAATCTGCCAGATGATATGTAGAAGAAGGATGATAGGTCTATAAGAGAAAACAAATATTTGTAGTGTTTGAGTGGTCTAATGAACAACATTAAGGATAGGTACTACAGACAAAAGGTTCATAAAGATGAGGGTGGGAGAAATAGAGGTGTTTATGATTTTTGAAAAAGACAAGGGGGTAAATGACATTAGATAGGGATTTCCCATGTTAAACGGAGGTGTCCCAGAAGCAACATTATTACACTACTTGTGATAGTGTTGAAAAACCACCTTTCGCACTTGTGTTAGTGTTGAAAAACCACTTTTCGCACTTGTGTTGGTGCAGGAAACCACTTTTGCACTTGTATTAGTGTGGAAAAACCACTTTTCGCACTTGTGTTAGTGTTGAAAAACCACTTTTCGCACTTGTTTTAGTGTTGAAAGACCACTTTTCACACTTGTGTTAGTGTTGAAAAACCACTTTTCGCACTTGTGTTGGTGCAGGAAACCACTTTTGCACTTGTATTAGTGAGGAAAAACCACTTTTCGCACTTGTGTTAGTGTTGAAAAACCACTTTTCGCGCTTGTGTTAGTGTTGAAAAACCACTTTTCGCACTTGTGTTAGTGTTGAAAAACCACTTTTCGCACTTGTGTTAGTGTTGATAAACCACTTTTCGCACTTGTGTTAGTGTTGAAAAACCACTTTTCGCACTTCTGTTAGTGTTGAAAAACCACTTTTCGCACTTTTGTTGGTGCAGGAAACCACTTTTGCACTTGTATTAGTGTGGAAAAACTACTTTTTGCACGTGTGATAGTGTTGAAAAACCACATTTCGCACTTGTGTTAGTGTTGAAAAACCACTTTTCACACTTATGTTGGTGCAGGAAACCACTTTTGCACTTGTATTAGTGTGGAAAAAACACTTTTTGCACTTGTGATAGTGTTGAAAAACCACTTTTCGCACTTGTGTTAGTGTTGAAAAACCAGTTTTCGCACTTGTTATAGTGTTGAAAAACCACTTTTCGCACTTGTGTTAGTGTTGAAAAACCACTTTTCGCACATGTGTTGGTGCAGGAAACCACTTTTGCACTTGTATTAGTGTGGAAAAACCACTTTTCGCACTTGTGTTAGTGTTGAAAAACCACTTTTCGCACTTGTGTTAGTGTTGAAACACCACATTTCGCACTTGTGTTGGTGCAGGAAACCACTTTTGCACTTGTATTAGTGTGGAAAAACCACTTTTCGCACTTGTGTTAGTGTTGAAAAACCACTTTTCGCACTTGTGTTAGTGTTGAAAAACCACTTTTCGCACTTGTGTTAGTGTTGAAAAACCACTTATCGCACATGTGTTGGTGCAGGAAACCACTTTTGCACTTGTATTAGTGTGGAAAAACCACTTTTCGCACTTGTGTTAGTGTTGAAAAACCACTTTACGCACTTGTGTTAGTGTTGAAAAACCACTTTTCGCACTTGTGTTAGTGTTGAAAAACCACTTTTCGCACTTGTGTTAGTGTTGAAAAACCACTTATCGCACTTGTTTGGTGCAGGAAACCACTTTTGCACTTGTATTAGTGTGGAAAAAACTCTTTTCGCACTTGTTATAGTGTTGAAAAACCACTTTTCGCACTTATGTTAGTGTTGAAAAACCACTTTTCGCACTTGTGTTGGTGCAGGAAACCACTTTTGCACTTGTATTAGTGTGGAAAAAACACTTTTTGCACTTGTGATAGTGTTGAAAAACCACTTTTCGCACTTGTGTTAGTGTTGAAAAACCACTTTTCGCACTTGTGTTGGTGCAGAAAACCACTTTTGCACTTGTATTAGTGTGGAAAAACCACTTTTCGCACTTGTGTTAGTGTTGAAAAAACACTTTTCGCACTTGTGTTAGTGTTGAAAAACCACTTTTCGCACTTGTGTTAGTGTTGAAAAACCACTTTTCGGACTTGTGTTGGTGCAGGAAACCACTTTTGCACTTGTATTAGTGTGGAAAAACCACTTTTCGCACTTGTGTTAGTGTTGAAAAACCACTTTTCGCACTTGCGTTAGTGTTGAAAAACCATTTTTCGCACTTGTGTTAGTGTTGAAAAACCACTTTTCGCACTTGTGTTAGTGTTGAAAAACCAGTTTTCGCACTTGTGTTAGTGTTGAAAAACCACTTTTCGCACTTGTGTTAGTGTTGAAAAACCACTTTTCGCACTTTTGTTGGTGCAGGAAACCACTATTGCACTTGTATTAGTGTGGAAAAACCACTTTTCGCACTTGTGTTAGTGTTGAAAAACCACTTTTCGCACTTGTGTTAGTGTTGAAAAACCACTTTTCGCACTTGTGTTAGTGTTGAAAAACCACTTTTCGCACTTGTGTTAGTGTTGAAAAACCACTTTTCGCACTTGTGTTAGTGTTGAAAAACCACTTTTCGCACTTTTGTTGGTGCAGGAAACCACTTTTGCACTTGTAATAGTGTGGAAAAACCACTTTTTGCACCTGTGATAGTGCTGAAAAACCACATTTCGCACTTGTGTTAGTGTAGAAAAACCACTTTTCGCACTTGTGTTGGTGCAGGAAACCACTTTTGCACTTGTATTAGTGTGGAAAAAACACTTTTCGCACTTGTGTTAGTGTTGAAAAACCACTTTTCGCACTTGTGTTAGTGTTGAAAAACCACTTTTGCACTTGTATTAGTGTGGAAAAACCACTTTTCGCACTTGTGTTAGTGTTGAAAAACCACTTTTCGCACTTGTGTTAGTGTTGAAAAACCACTTTTCGCACTTGTGTTAGTGTTGAAAAACCACTTTTTGCCCTTGTGTTGGTGCAGGAAACCACTTTTGCACTTGTATTAGTGTGGAAAAACCACTTTTCGCACTTGTGTTAGTGTTGAAAAACCACTTTTCGCACTTGTGTTAGTGTTGAAAAACCACTTTTCGCACTTGTGTTGGTGCAGGAAACCACTTTTGCACTTGTATTAGTGTGGAAAAACCACTTTTCGCACTTGTGTTAGTGTTGAAAAACCACTTTTCGCACTTGTGTTAGTGTTGAAAAACCACTTTTCGCACTTGTGTTAGTGTTGAAAAACCACTTATCGCACTTGTGTTGGTGCAGGAAACTACTTTTGCACTTGTATTAGTGTGGAAAAACCACTTTTCACACTTGTGTTAGTGTTGAAAAACCACTTTTCGCACTTGTGTTAGTGTTGAAAAACCACTTTTCGCACTTGTGTTAGTGTTGAAAAACCACTTTTTGCACTTGTGTTAGTGTTGAAAAACCACTTATCGCACTTGTGTTGGTGCAGGAAACCACTTTTGCACTTGTATTAGTGTGGAAAAAACACTTTTCGCACTTGTGTTAGTGTTGAAAAACAACTTTTCGCACTTGTGTTAGTGTTGAAAAACCACTTTTCGCACTTGTGTTAGTGTTGAAAAACCACTTTTCGCACTTGTGTTGGTGCAGGAAACCACTTTTGCACTTGTATTAGTGTGGAAAAACCACTTTTCGCACTTGTGTTAGTGTTGAAAAACCACTTTTCGCACTTGTGTTAGTGTTGAAAAACCACTTTTCGCACTTGTGTTGGTGCAGGAAACCACTTTTGCACTTGTATTAGTGTGGAAAAAACACTTTTCGCACTTGTGTTAGTGTTGAAAAACCACTTTTCGCACTTGTGTTAGTGTTGAAAAACCACTTTTCGCACTTGTGTTAGTGTTGAAAAACCACTTTTCGCACTTGTGTTAGTGTTGAAAAACCACTTTTCGCACTTGTGTTGGTGCAGGAAACCACTTTTGCACTTGTATTAGTGTGGAAAAACCACTTTTTGCACTTGTGATAGTGTTGAAAAACCACTTTTCGCACTTGTGTTAGTGTTGAAAAACCACTTTTCGCACTTGTGTTAGTGTTGAAAAACCACTTTTCACACTTGTGTTGGTGCAGGAAACCACTTTTGCACTTGTATGAGTGTGGAAAAACCACTTTTTGCACCTGTGATATTGTTGAAAAACCACTTTTCGCACTTGTGTTAGTGTTGAAAAACCACTTTTCGTACTTATGTTGGTGCAGGAAACCACTTTTGCACTTGTATTAGTGTGGAAAAACCACTTTTCGCACTTGTGTTAGTGTTGAAAAACCACTTTTCGCACTTGTGTTAGTGTTGAAAAACCACTTTTCGCACTTGTGTTGGTGCAGGAAACAACTTTTGCACTTGTATTAGTGTGGAAAAACCACTTTTCGCACTTGTGTTAGTGTTGAAAAACCACTTTTCGCACTTGTGTTAGTGTTGGAAAAACACTTTTCGCACTTGTGTTGTTGCAGGAAACCACTTTTGCACTTGTATTAGTGTGGAGAAACCACTTTTCGCACTTGTGTTAGTGTTGAAAAACCACTTTTCGCACTTGTGTTAGTGTTGAAAAACCACTTTTCGCACTTGTGTTAGTGTTGAAAAACCACTTTTCGCACTTGTGTTGGTGCAGGAAACCACTTTTGCACTTGTATTAGTGTGGAAAAACCACTTTTCGCACTTGTGTTAGTGTTGAAAAACCACTTTTCGCACTTGTGTTAGTGTTGAAACACCACTTTTCGCACTTGTGTTGGTGCAGGAAACCACTTTTGCACTTGTATTAGTGTGGAAAAACCACTTTTCGCACTTGTGTTAGTGTTGAAAAACCACTTTTCGCACTTGTGTTAGTGTTGAAAAACCACTTTTCGCACTTGTGTTAGTGTTGAAAAACCACTTATCGCACATGTGTTGGTGCAGGAAACCACTTTTGCACTTGTATTAGTGTGGAAAAACCACTTTTCGCACTTGTGTTAGTGTTGAAAAACCACTTTTCGCACTTGTGTTAGTGTTGAAAAACCACTTTTCGCACTTGTGTTAGTGTTGAAAAACCACTTTTCGCACTTGTGTTAGTGTTGAAAAACCACTTTTCGCACTTGTGTTAGTGTTGAAAAACCACTTATCGCACTTGTGTTGGTGCAGGAAACCACTTTTGCACTTGTATTAGTGTGGAAAAAACTCTTTTCGCACTTGTGTTAGTGTTGAAAAACAACTTTTCGCACTTGTGTTAGTGTTGAAAAACCACTTTTCGCACTTGTGTTAGTGTTGAAAAACCACTTTTCACACTTGTGTTGGTGCAGGAAACCACTTTTGCACTTGTATTAGTGTGGAAAAACCACTTTTTGCACCTGTGATAGTGTTGAAAAACCACTTTTCGCACTTGTGTTAGTGTTGAAAAACCACTTTTCGTACTTGTGTTGGTGCAGGAAACCACTTTTGCACTTGTATTAGTGTGGAAAAACCACTTTTCGCACTTTTGTTAGTGTTGAAAAAACACTTTTCGCACTTATGTTAGTGTTGAAAAACCACTTTTCGCACTTGTGTTAGTGTTGAAAAACCACTTTTGCACTTGTATTAGTGTGGAAAAACCACTTTTCGCACTTGTGTTAGTGTTGAAAAACCACTTTTCGCACTTGTGTTAGTGTTGAAAAACCACTTTTCGCACTTGTGTTAGTGTTGAAAAACCACTTTTTGCACTTGTGTTAGTGTTGGAAAAACACTTTTCGCACTTGTGTTGTTGCAGGAAACCACTTTTGCACTTGTATTAGTGTGGAGAAACCACTTTTCGCACTTGTGTTAGTGTTGAAAAACCACTTTTCGCACTTGTGTTAGTGTTGAAAAACCACTTTTCGCACTTGTGTTAGTGTTGAAAAACCACTTTTCGCACTTGTGTTGGTGCAGGAAACCACTTTTGCACTTGTATTAGTGTGGAAAAACCACTTTTCGCACTTGTGTTAGTGTTGAAAAACCACTTTTCGCACTTGTGTTAGTGTTGAAACACCACTTTTCGCACTTGTGTAGGTGCAGGAAACCACTTTTGCACTTGTATTAGTGTGGAAAAACCACTTTTCGCACTTGTGTTAGTGTTGAAAAACCACTTTTCGCACTTGTGTTAGTGTTGAAAAACCACTTTTCGCACTTGTGTTAGTGTTGAAAAACCACTTATCGCACATGTGTTAGTGCAGGAAACCACTTTTGCACTTGTATTAGTGTGGAAAAACCACTTTTCGCACTTGTGTTAGTGTTGAAAAACCACTTTTCGCACTTGTGTTAGTGTTGAAAACCACTTTTCGCACTTGTGTTAGTGTTGAAAAACCACTTTTCGCACTTGTGTTAGTGTTGAAAAACCACTTTTCGCACTTGTGTTAGTGTTGAAAAACCACTTATCGCACTTGTGTTGGTGCAGGAAACCACTTTTGCACTTGTATTAGTGTGGAAAAAACTCTTTTCGCACTTGTGTTAGTGTTGAAAAACAACTTTTCGCACTTGTGTTAGTGTTGAAAAACCACTTTTCGCACTTGTGTTAGTGTTGAAAAACCACTTTTCACACTTGTGTTGGTGCAGGAAACCACTTTTGCACTTGTATTAGTGTGGAAAAACCACTTTTTGCACCTCTGATAGTGTTGAAAAACCACTTTTCGCACTTGTGTTAGTGTTGAAAAACCACTTTTCGTACTTGTGTTGGTGCAGGAAACCACTTTTGCACTTGTATTAGTGTGGAAAAACCACTTTTCGCACTTTTGTTAGTGTTGAAAAAACACTTTTCGCACTTATGTTAGTGTTGAAAAACCACTTTTCGCACTTGTGTTAGTGTTGAAAAACCACTTTTCGCACTTGTGTTAGTGTTGAAAAACCACTTATCGCACTTGTGTTGGTGCAGGAAACTACTTTTGCACTTGTATTAGTGTGGAAAAACCACTTTTCGCACTTGTGTTAGTGTTGAAAAACCACTTTTCGCACTTGTGTTAGTGTTGAAAAACCACTTTTCGCAACTTGTGTTAGTGTTGAAAAACCACTTTTTGCACTTGTGTTAGTGTTGAAAAACCACTTATCGCACTTGTGTTGGTGCAGGAAACCACTTTTGCACTTGTATTAGTGTGGAAAAAACACTTTTCGCACTTGTGTTAGTGTTGAAAAACAACTTTTCGCACTTGTGTTAGTGTTGAAAAACCACTTTTCGCACTTGTGTTAGTGTTGAAAAACCACTTTTCGCACTTGTGTTGGTGCAGGAAACCACTTTTGCACTTGTATTAGTGTGGAAAAACCACTTTTCACACTTGTGTTAGTGTTGAAAAACCACTTTTCGCACTTGTGTTAGTGTTGAAAAACCACTTTCCGCACTTGTGTTGGTGCAGGAAACCACTTTTGCACTTGTATTAGTGTGGAAAAACCACTTTTCGCACTTGTTATAGTGTTGAAAAACCACTTTTCGCACTTGTGTTAGTGTTGAAAAACCACTTTTCGCACTTGTGTTGGTGCAGGAAGCCACTTTTGCACTTGTATTAGTGTGGAAAAAACACTTTTTGCACTTGTGATAGTGTTGAAAAACCACTTTTCGCACTTGTGTTAGTGTTGAAAAACCACTTTTCGCACTTGTGTTGGTGCAGGAAACCACTTTTGCACTTGTATTAGTGTGGAAAAACCACTTTTCGCACTTGTGTTAGTGTTGAAAAACCACTTTTCGCACTTGTGTTAGTGTTGAAAAACCACTTTTTGCACTTGTGTTAGTGTTGAAAAACCACTTTTCGCACTTGTGTTGGTGCAGGAAACAACTTTTGCACTTGTATTAGTGTGGAAAAACCACTTTTCGCACTTGTGTTAGTGTTGAAAAACCACTTTTCGCACTTGTGTTAGTGTTGAAAAAACACTTTTCGCACTTGTGTTGTTGCAGGAAACCACTTTTGCACTTGTATTAGTGTGGAAAAACCACTTTTCGCACTTGTGTTAGTGTTGAAAAACCACTTTTCGCACTTGTGTTAGTGTTGAAAAACCACTTTTCGCACTTGTGTTAGTGTTGAAAAACCACTTTTCGCACTTGTGTTGGTGCAGGAAACCACTTTTGCACTTGTATTAGTGTGGAAAAACCACTTTTCGCACTTGTGTTAGTGTTGAAAAACCACTTTTCGCACTTGTGTTAGTGTTGAAACACCACATTTCGCACTTGTGTTGGTGCAGGAAACCACTTTTGCACTTGTATTAGTGTGGAAAAACCACTTTTCGCACTTGTGTTAGTGTTGAAAAACCACTTTTCGCACTTGTGTTAGTGTTGAAAAACCACTTTTCGCACTTGTGTTAGTGTTGAAAAACCACTTATCGCACATGTGTTGGTGCAGGAAACCACTTTTGCACTTGTATTAGTGTGGAAAAACCACTTTTCGCACTTGTGTTAGTGTTGAAAAACCACTTTTCGCACTTGTGTTAGTGTTGAAAAACCACTTTTCGCACTTGTGTTAGTGTTGAAAAACCACTTTTCGCACTTGTGTTAGTGTTGAAAAACCACTTTTCGCACTTGTGTTAGTGTTGAAAAACCACTTTTCGCACTTGTGTTAGTGTTGAAAAACCACTTATCGCACTTGTGTTGGTGCAGGAAACCACTTTTGCACTTGTATTAGTGTGGAAAAAACTCTTTTCGCACTTGTGTTAGTGTTGAAAAACCACTTTTCGCACTTGTGTTAGTGTTGAAAAACCACTTTTCGCACTTGTGTTAGTGTTGAAAAACCACTTTTCGCACTTGTGTTGGTGCAGAAAACCACTTTTGCACTTGTATTAGTGTGGAAAAACCACTTTTCGCACTTGTGTTAGTGTTGAAAAAACACTTTTCGCACTTGTGTTAGTGTTGAAAAACCACTTTTCGCACTTGTGTTAGTGTTGAAAAACCACTTTTCGGACTTGTGTTGGTGCAGGAAACCACTTTTGCACTTGTATTAGTGTGGAAAAACCACTTTTCGCACTTGTGTTAGTGTTGAAAAACCACTTTTCGCACTTGCGTTAGTGTTGAAAAACCATTTTTCGCACTTGTGTTAGTGTTGAAAAACCACTTTTCGCACTTGTGTTAGTGTTGAAAAACCAGTTTTCGCACTTGTGTTAGTGTTGAAAAACCACTTTTCGCACTTGTGTTAGTGTTGAAAAACCACTTTTCGCACTTTTGTTGGTGCAGGAAACCACTATTGCACTTGTATTAGTGTGGAAAAACCACTTTTCGCACTTGTGTTAGTGTTGAAAAACCACTTTTCGCACTTGTGTTAGTGTTGAAAAACCACTTTTCGCACTTGTGTTAGTGTTGAAAAACCACTTTTCGCACTTGTGTTAGTGTTGAAAAACCACTTTTCGCACTTGTGTTAGTGTTGAAAAACCACTTTTCGCACTTTTGTTGGTGCAGGAAACCACTTTTGCACTTGTAATAGTGTGGAAAAACCACTTTTTGCACCTGTGATAGTGTTGAAAAACCACATTTCGCACTTGTGTTAGTGTAGAAAAACCACTTTTCGCACTTGTGTTGGTGCAGGAAACCACTTTTGCACTTGTATTAGTGTGGAAAAAACACTTTTTGCACTTGTGATAGTGTTGAAAAACCACTTTTCGCACTTGTGTTAGTGTTGAAAAACCACTTTTCCTACTTGTGTTGGTGCAGGAAACCATTTTTGCACTTGTATTAGTGTGGAAAAACCACTTTTCGCACTTTTGTTAGTGTTGAAAAAACACTTTTCGCACTTGTGTTAGTGTTGAAAAACCACTTTTCGCACTTGTGTTAGTGTTGAAAAACCACTTTTGCACTTGTATTAGTGTGGAAAAACCACTTTTCGCACTTGTGTTAGTGTTGAAAAACCACTTTTCGCACTTGTGTTAGTGTTGAAAAACCACTTTTCGCACTTGTGTTAGTGTTGAAAAACCACTTTTTGCCCTTGTGTTGGTGCAGGAAACCACTTTTGCACTTGTATTAGTGTGGAAAAACCACTTTTCGCACTTGTGTTAGTGTTGAAAAACCACTTTTCGCACTTGTGTTAGTGTTGAAAAACCACTTTTCGCACTTGTGTTGGTGCAGGAAACCACTTTTGCACTTGTATTAGTGTGGAAAAACCACTTTTCGCACTTGTGTTAGTGTTGAAAAACCACTTTTCGCACTTGTGTTAGTGTTGAAAAACCACTTTTCGCACTTGTGTTAGTGTTGAAAAACCACTTATCGCACTTGTGTTGGTGCAGGAAACTACTTTTGCACTTGTATTAGTGTGGAAAAACCACTTTTCGCACTTGTGTTAGTGTTGAAAAACCACTTTTCGCACTTGTGTTAGTGTTGAAAAACCACTTTTCGCACTTGTGTTAGTGTTGAAAAACCACTTTTTGCACTTGTGTTAGTGTTGAAAAACCACTTATCGCACTTGTGTTGGTGCAGGAAACCACTTTTGCACTTGTATTAGTGTGGAAAAAACACTTTTCGCACTTGTGTTAGTGTTGAAAAACAACTTTTCGCACTTGTGTTAGTGTTGAAAAACCACTTTTCGCACTTGTGTTAGTGTTGAAAAACCACTTTTCGCACTTGTGTTGGTGCAGGAAACCACTTTTGCACTTGTATTAGTGTGGAAAAACCACTTTTCGCACTTGTGTTAGTGTTGAAAAACCACTTTTCGCACTTGTGTTAGTGTTGAAAAACCACTTTTCGCACTTGTGTTGGTGCAGGAAACCACTTTTGCACTTGTATTAGTGTGGAAAAAACACTTTTCGCACTTGTGTTAGTGTTGAAAAACCACTTTTCGCACTTGTGTTAGTGTTGAAAAACCACTTTTCGCACTTGTGTTAGTGTTGAAAAACCACTTTTCGCACTTGTGTTAGTGTTGAAAAACCACTTTTCGCACTTGTGTTGGTGCAGGAAACCACTTTTGCACTTGTATTAGTGTGGAAAAACCACTTTTTGCACTTGTGATAGTGTTGAAAAACCACTTTTCGCACTTGTGTTAGTGTTGAAAAACCACTTTTCGCACTTGTGTTAGTGTTGAAAAACCACTTTTCACACTTGTGTTGGTGCAGGAAACCACTTTTGCACTTGTATGAGTGTGGAAAAACCACTTTTTGCACCTGTGATATTGTTGAAAAACCACTTTTCGCACTTGTGTTAGTGTTGAAAAACCACTTTTCGTACTTATGTTGGTGCAGGAAACCACTTTTGCACTTGTATTAGTGTGGAAAAACCACTTTTCGCACTTGTGTTAGTGTTGAAAAACCACTTTTCGCACTTGTGTTAGTGTTGAAAAACCACTTTTCGCACTTGTGTTGGTGCAGGAAACAACTTTTGCACTTGTATTAGTGTGGAAAAACCACTTTTCGCACTTGTGTTAGTGTTGAAAAACCACTTTTCGCACTTGTGTTAGTGTTGGAAAAACACTTTTCGCACTTGTGTTGTTGCAGGAAACCACTTTTGCACTTGTATTAGTGTGGAGAAACCACTTTTCGCACTTGTGTTAGTGTTGAAAAACCACTTTTCGCACTTGTGTTAGTGTTGAAAAACCACTTTTCGCACTTGTGTTAGTGTTGAAAAACCACTTTTCGCACTTGTGTTGGTGCAGGAAACCACTTTTGCACTTGTATTAGTGTGGAAAAACCACTTTTCGCACTTGTGTTAGTGTTGAAAAACCACTTTTCGCACTTGTGTTAGTGTTGAAACACCACTTTTCGCACTTGTGTTGGTGCAGGAATCCACTTTTGCACTTGTATTAGTGTGGAAAAACCACTTTTCGCACTTGTGTTAGTGTTGAAAAACCACTTTTCGCACTTGTGTTAGTGTTGAAAAACCACTTTTCGCACTTGTGTTAGTGTTGAAAAACCACTTATCGCACATGTGTTGGTGCAGGAAACCACTTTTGCACTTGTATTAGTGTGGAAAAACCACTTTTCGCACTTGTGTTAGTGTTGAAAAACCACTTTTCGCACTTGTGTTAGTGTTGAAAAACCACTTTTCGCACTTGTGTTAGTGTTGAAAAACCACTTTTCGCACTTGTGTTAGTGTTGAAAAACCACTTTTCGCACTTGTGTTAGTGTTGAAAAACCACTTATCGCACTTGTGTTGGTGCAGGAAACCACTTTTGCACTTGTATTAGTGTGGAAAAAACTCTTTTCGCACTTGTGTTAGTGTTGAAAAACAACTTTTCGCACTTGTGTTAGTGTTGAAAAACCACTTTTCGCACTTGTGTTAGTGTTGAAAAACCACTTTTCACACTTGTGTTGGTGCAGGAAACCACTTTTGCACTTGTATTAGTGTGGCAAAACCACTTTTTGCACCTGTGATAGTGTTGAAAAACCACTTTTCGCACTTGTGTTAGTGTTGAAAAACCACTTTTCGTACTTGTGTTGGTGCAGGAAACCACTTTTGCACTTGTATTAGTGTGGAAAAACCACTTTTCGCACTTTTGTTAGTGTTGAAAAAACACTTTTCGCACTTATGTTAGTGTTGAAAAACCACTTTTCGCACTTGTGTTAGTGTTGAAAAACCACTTTTGCACTTGTATTAGTGTGGAAAAACCACTTTTCGCACTTGTGTTAGTGTTGAAAAACCACTTTTCGCACTTGTGTTAGTGTTGAAAAACCACTTTTCGCACTTGTGTTAGTGTTGAAAAACCACTTTTTGCACTTGTGTTAGTGTTGGAAAAACACTTTTCGCACTTGTGTTGTTGCAGGAAACCACTTTTGCACTTGTATTAGTGTGGAGAAACCACTTTTCGCACTTGTGTTAGTGTTGAAAAACCACTTTTCGCACTTGTGTTAGTGTTGAAAAACCACTTTTCGCACTTGTGTTAGTGTTGAAAAACCACTTTTCGCACTTGTGTTGGTGCAGGAAACCACTTTTGCACTTGTATTAGTGTGGAAAAACCACTTTTCGCACTTGTGTTAGTGTTGAAAAACCACTTTTCGCACTTGTGTTAGTGTTGAAACACCACTTTTCGCACTTGTGTAGGTGCAGGAAACCACTTTTGCACTTGTATTAGTGTGGAAAAACCACTTTTCGCACTTGTGTTAGTGTTGAAAAACCACTTTTCGCACTTGTGTTAGTGTTGAAAAACCACTTTTCGCACTTGTGTTAGTGTTGAAAAACCACTTATCGCACATGTGTTAGTGCAGGAAACCACTTTTGCACTTGTATTAGTGTGGAAAAACCACTTTTCGCACTTGTGTTAGTGTTGAAAAACCACTTTTCGCACTTGTGTTAGTGTTGAAAAACCACTTTTCGCACTTGTGTTAGTGTTGAAAAACCACTTTTCGCACTTGTGTTAGTGTTGAAAAACCACTTTTCGCACTTGTGTTAGTGTTGAAAAACCACTTATCGCACTTGTGTTGGTGCAGGAAACCACTTTTGCACTTGTATTAGTGTGGAAAAAACTCTTTTCGCACTTGTGTTAGTGTTGAAAAACAACTTTTCGCACTTGTGTTAGTGTTGAAAAACCACTTTTCGCACTTGTGTTAGTGTTGAAAAACCACTTTTCACACTTGTGTTGGTGCAGGAAACCACTTTTGCACTTGTATTAGTGTGGAAAAACCACTTTTTGCACCTGTGATAGTGTTGAAAAACCACTTTTCGCACTTGTGTTAGTGTTGAAAAACCACTTTTCGTACTTGTGTTGGTGCAGGAAACCACTTTTGCACTTGTATTAGTGTGGAAAAACCACTTTTCGCACTTTTGTTAGTGTTGAAAAAACACTTTTCGCACTTATGTTAGTGTTGAAAAACCACTTTTCGCACTTGTGTTAGTGTTGAAAAACCACTTTTCGCACTTGTGTTAGTGTTGAAAAACCACTTATCGCACTTGTGTTGGTGCAGGAAACTACTTTTGCACTTGTATTAGTGTGGAAAAACCACTTTTTGCACTTGTGTTAGTGTTGAAAAACCACTTTTCGCACTTGTGTTAGTGTTGAAAAACCACTTTTCGCACTTGTGTTAGTGTTGAAAAACCACTTTTTGCACTTGTGTTAGTGTTGAAAAACCACTTATCGCACTTGTGTTGGTGCAGGAAACCACTTTTGCACTTGTATTAGTGTGGAAAAAACACTTTTCGCACTTGTGTTAGTGTTGAAAAACAACTTTTCGCACTTGTGTTAGTGTTGAAAAACCACTTTTCGCACTTGTGTTAGTGTTGAAAAACCACTTTTCGCACTTGTGTTGGTGCAGGAAACCACTTTTGCACTTGTATTAGTGTGGAAAAACCACTTTTCACACTTGTGTTAGTGTTGAAAAACCACTTTTCGCACTTGTGTTAGTGTTGAAAAACCACTTTTCGCACTTGTGTTGGTGCAGGAAACCACTTTTGCACTTGTATTAGTGTGGAAAAACCACTTTTCGCACTTGTTATAGTGTTGAAAAACCACTTTTCGCACTTGTGTTAGTGTTGAAAAACCACTTTTCGCACTTGTGTTGGTGCAGGAAACCACTTTTGCACTTGTATTAGTGTGGAAAAAACACTTTTTGCACTTGTGATAGTGTTGAAAAACCACTTTTCGCACTTGTGTTAGTGTTGAAAAACCACTTTTCGCACTTGTGTTGGTGCAGGAAACCACTTTTGCACTTGTATTAGTGTGGAAAAACCACTTTTCGCACTTGTGTTAGTGTTGAAAAACCACTTTTCGCACTTGTGTTAGTGTTGAAAAACCACTTTTTGCACTTGTGTTAGTGTTGAAAAACCACTTTTCGCACTTGTGTTGGTGCAGGAAACAACTTTTGCACTTGTATTAGTGTGGAAAAACCACTTTTCGCACTTGTGTTAGTGTTGAAAAACCACTTTTCGCACTTGTGTTAGTGTTGAAAAAACACTTTTCGCACTTGTGTTGTTGCAGGAAACCACTTTTGCACTTGTATTAGTGTGGAAAAACCACTTTTCGCACTTGTGTTAGTGTTGAAAAACCACTTTTCGCACTTGTGTTAGTGTTGAAAAACCACTTTTCGCACTTGTGTTAGTGTTGAAAAACCACTTTTCGCACTTGTGTTGGTGCAGGAAACCACTTTTGCACTTGTATTAGTGTGGAAAAACCACTTTTCGCACTTGTGTTAGTGTTGAAAAACCACTTTTCGCACTTGTGTTAGTGTTGAAACACCACATTTCGCACTTGTGTTGGTGCAGGAAACCACTTTTGCACTTGTATTAGTGTGGAAAAACCACTTTTCGCACTTGTGTTATTGTTGAAAAACCACTTTTCGCACTTGTGTTAGTGTTGAAAAACCACTTTTCGCACTTGTGTTAGTGTTGAAAAACCACTTATCGCACATGTGTTGGTGCAGGAAACCACTTTTGCACTTGTATTAGTGTGGAAAAACCACTTTTCGCACTTGTGTTAGTGTTGAAAAACCACTTTTCGCACTTGTGTTAGTGTTGAAAAACCACTTTTCGCACTTGTGTTAGTGTTGAAAAACCACTTTTCGCACTTGTGTTAGTGTTGAAAAACCACTTTTCGCACTTGTGTTAGTGTTGAAAAACCACTTTTCGCACTTGTGTTAGTGTTGAAAAACCACTTATCGCACTTGTGTTGGTGCAGGAAACCACTTTTGCACTTGTATTAGTGTGGAAAAAACTCTTTTCGCACTTGTGTTAGTGTTGAAAAACCACTTTTCGCACTTGTGTTAGTGTTGAAAAACCACTTTTCGCACTTGTGTTAGTGTTGAAAAACCACTTATCGCACTTGTGTTGGTGCAGGAAACCACTTTTGCACTTGTATTAGTGTGGAAAAAACTCTTTTCGCACTTGTGTTAGTGTTGAAAAACCACTTTTCGCACTTGTGTTAGTGTTGAAAAACCACTTTTCGCACTTGTGTTAGTGTTGAAAAACCACTTTTCGCACTTGTGTTGGTGCAGGAAACAACTTTTGCACTTGTATTAGTGTGGAAAAACCACTTTTCGCACTTGTGTTAGTGTTGAAAAACCACTTTTCGCACTTGTGTTAGTGTTGAAAAAACACTTTTCGCACTTGTGTTGTTGCAGGAAACCACTTTTGCACTTGTATTAGTGTGGAAAAACCACTTTTCGCACTTGTGTTAGTGTTGAAAAACCACTTATCGCACATGTGTTGGTGCAGGAAACCACTTTTGCACTTGTATTAGTGTGGAAAAACCACTTTTCGCACTTGTGTTAGTGTTGAAAAACCACTTTTCGCACTTGTGTTAGTGTTGAAAAACCACTTTTCGCACTTGTGTTAGTGTTGAAAAACCACTTTTCGCACTTGTGTTAGTGTTGAAAAACCACTTTTCGCACTTGTGTTAGTGTTGAAAAACCACTTTTCGCACTTGTGTTAGTGTTGAAAAACCACTTATCGCACTTGTGTTGGTGCAGGAAACCACTTTTGCACTTGTATTAGTGTGGAAAAAACTCTTTTCGCACTTGTGTTAGTGTTGAAAAACCACTTTTCGCACTTGTGTTAGTGTTGAAAAACCACTTTTCGCACTTGTGTTAGTGTTGAAAAACCACTTATCGCACTTGTGTTGGTGCAGGAAACCACTTTTGCACTTGTATTAGTGTGGAAAAAACTCTTTTCGCACTTGTGTTAGTGTTGAAAAACCACTTTTCGCACTTGTGTTAGTGTTGAAAAACCACTTTTCGCACTTGTGTTAGTGTTGAAAAACCACTTTTCGCACTTGTGTTGGTGCAGGAAACAACTTTTGCACTTGTATTAGTGTGGAAAAACCACTTTTCGCACTTGTGTTAGTGTTGAAAAACCACTTTTCGCACTTGTGTTAGTGTTGAAAAAACACTTTTCGCACTTGTGTTGTTGCAGGAAACCACTTTTGCACTTGTATTAGTGTGGAAAAACCACTTTTCGCACTTGTGTTAGTGTTGAAAAACCACTTTTCGCACTTGTGTTAGTGTTGAAAAACCACTTTTCGCACTTGTGTTAGTGTTGAAAAACCACTTTTCGCACTTGTGTTGGTGCAGGAAACCACTTTTGCACTTGTATTAGTGTGGAAAAACCACTTTTCGCACTTGTGTTAGTGTTGAAAAACCACTTTTCGCACTTGTGTTAGTGTTGAAACACCACTTTTCGCACTTGTGTTGGTGCAGGAAACCACTTTTGCACTTGTATTAGTGTGGAAAAACCACTTTTCGCACTTGTGTTAGTGTTGAAAAACCACTTTTCGCACTTGTGTTAGTGTTGAAAAACCACTTTTCGCACTTGTGTTGGTGCAGGAAACCACTTTTGCACTTGTATTAGTGTGGAAAAAACACTTTTCGCACTTGTGTTAGTGTTGAAAAACCACTTTTCGCACTTGTGTTAGTGTTGAAAAACCACTTTTCGCACTTGTGTTAGTGTTGAAAAACCACTTTTCGCACTTGTGTTAGTGTTGAAAAACCACTTTTCGCACTTGTGTTGGTGCAGGAAACCACTTTTGCACTTGTATTAGTGTGGAAAAACCACTTTTTGCACTTGTGATAGTGTTGAAAAACCACTTTTCGCACTTGTGTTAGTGTTGAAAAACCACTTTTCGCACTTGTGTTGGTGCAGGAAACCACTTTTGCACTTGTATTAGTGTGGAAAAAACACTTTTTGCACTTGTGATAGTGTTGAAAAACCACTTTTCGCACTTGTGTTAGTGTTGAAAAACCACTTTTCGCACTTGTGTTGGTGCAGGAAACCACTTTTGCACTTGTATTAGTGTGGAAAAACCACTTTTCGCACTTGTGTTAGTGTTGAAAAAACACTTTTCGCACTTGTGTTAGTGTTGAAAAACAACTTTTCGCACTTGTGTTAGTGTTGAAAAACCACTTTTCGCACTTGTGTTGGTGCAGGAAACCACTTTTGCACTTGTATTAGTGTGGAAAAAACACTTTTTGCACTTGTGAAAGTGTTGAAAAACCACTTTTCGCACTTGTGTTAGTGTTGAAAAACCACTTTTCGCACTTGTGTTGGTGCAGGAAACCACTTTTGCACTTGTATTAGTGTGGAAAAACCACTTTTCGCACTTGTTATAGTGTTGAAAAACCACTTTTCGCACTTGTGTTAGTGTTGAAAAACCACTTTTCGCACTTGTGTTGGTGCAGGAAACCACTTTTGCACTTGTATTAGTGTGGAAAAAACACTTTTTGCACTTGTGATAGTGTTGAAAAACCACTTTTCGCACTTGTGTTAGTGTTGAAAAACCACTTTTCGCACTTGTGTTGGTGCAGGAAACCACTTTTGCACTTGTATTAGTGTGGAAAAACCACTTTTCGCACTTGTATTAGTGTTGAAAAACCACTTTTCGCACTTGTGTTAGTGTTGAAAAACCACTTTTCGCACTTGTGTTAGTGTTGAAAAACCACTTTTCGCACTTGTGTTGGTGCAGGAAACAACTTTTGCACTTTTATTAGTGTGGAAAAACCACTTTTCACACTTGTGTTAGTGTTGAAAAACCACCTTTCGCACTTGTGTTAGTGTTGAAAAACACTTTTCGCACTTGTGTTGTTGCAGGAAACCACTTTTGCACTTGTATTAGTGTGGAAAAACCACTTTTCGCACTTGTGTTAGTGTTGAAAAACCACTTTACGCACTTGTGTTAGTGCAGGAAACCACTTTTGCACTTGTATTAGTGTGGAAAAAACACTTTTTGCACTTGTGATAGTGTTGAAAAACCACTTTTCGCACTTGTGTTAGTGTTGAAAAACCACTTTTCGCACTTGTGTTGGTGCAGGAAACCACTTTTGCACTTGTATTAGTGTGGAAAAACCACTTTTCGCACTTGTGTTAGTGTTGAAAAAACACTTTTCGCACTTGTGTTAGTGTTGAAAAACAACTTTTCGCACTTGTGTTAGTGTTGAAAAACCACTTTTCGCACTTGTGTTGGTGCAGGAAACCACTTTTGCACTTGTATTAGTGTGGAAAAAACACTTTTTGCACTTGTGAAAGTGTTGAAAAAACCACTTTTCGCACTTGTGTTAGTGTTGAAAAACCACTTTTCGCACTTGTGTTGGTGCAGGAAACCACTTTTGCACTTGTATTAGTGTGGAAAAACCACTTTTCGCACTTGTTATAGTGTTGAAAAACCACTTTTCGCACTTGTGTTAGTGTTGAAAAACCACTTTTCGCACTTGTGTTGGTGCAGGAAACCACTTTTGCACTTGTATTAGTGTGGAAAAAACACTTTTTGCACTTGTGATAGTGTTGAAAAACCACTTTTCGCACTTGTGTTAGTGTTGAAAAACCACTTTTCGCACTTGTGTTGGTGCAGGAAACCACTTTTGCACTTGTATTAGTGTGGAAAAACCACTTTTCGCACTTGTATTAGTGTTGAAAAACCACTTTTCGCACTTGTGTTAGTGTTGAAAAACCACTTTTCGCACTTGTGTTAGTGTTGAAAAACCACTTTTCGCACTTGTGTTGGTGCAGGAAACAACTTTTGCACTTTTATTAGTGTGGAAAAACCACTTTTCACACTTGTGTTAGTGTTGAAAAACCACCTTTCGCACTTGTGTTAGTGTTGAAAAAACACTTTTCGCACTTGTGTTGTTGCAGGAAACCACTTTTGCACTTGTATTAGTGTGGAAAAACCACTTTTCGCACTTGTGTTAGTGTTGAAAAACCACTTTTCGCACTTGTGTTAGTGTTGAAAAACCACTTTTCGCACTTGTGTTAGTGTTGAAAAACCACTTTTCGCACTTGTGTTGGTGCAGGAAACCACTTTTGCACTTGTATTAGTGTGGAAAAACCACTTTTCGCACTTGTGTTAGTGTTGAAAAACCACTTTTCGCACTTGTGTTAGTGTTGAAACACCACTTTTCGCACTTGTGTTGGTGCAGGAAACCACTTTTGCACTTGTATTAGTGTGGAAAACCCACTTTTCGCACTTGTGTTAGTGTTGAAAAACCACTTTTCGCACTTGTGTTAGTGTTGAAAAACCACTTTTCGCACTTGTGTTAGTGTTGAAAAACCACTTATCGCACATGTGTTGGTGCAGGAAACCACTTTTGCACTTGTATTAGTGTGGAAAAACCACTTTTCGCACTTGTGATAGTGTTGAAAAACCACTTTTCGCACTTGTGTTAGTGTTGAAAAACCACTTTTCGCACTTGTGTTAGTGTTGAAAAACCACTTTTCGCACTTGTGTTAGTGTTGAAAAACCACTTATCGCACTTGTGTTGGTGCAGGAAACCACTTTTGCACTTGTATTAGTGTGGAAAAAACTCTTTTCGCACTTGTGTTAGTGTTGAAAAACAACTTTTCGCACTTGTGTTAGTGTTGAAAAACCACTTTTCGCACTTGTGTTAGTGTTGAAAAACCACTTTTCACACTTGTGTTGGTGCAGGAAACCACTTTTGCACTTGTATTAGTGTGGAAAAACCACTTTTTGCACCTGTGATAGTGTTGAAAAACCACATTTCGCACTTGTGTTAGTGTTGAAAAACCACTTTTCACACTTGTGTTGGTGCAGGAAACCACTTTTGCACTTGTATTAGTGTGGAAAAAACACTTTTTGCACTTGTGATAGTGTTGAAAAACCACTTTTCGCACTTGTGTTAGTGTTGAAAAACCACTTTTCGTACTTGTGTTGGTGCAGGAAACCACTTTTGCACTTGTATTAGTGTGGAAAAACCACTTTTCGCACTTTTGTTAGTGTTGAAAAAACACTTTTCGCACTTATGTTAGTGTTGAAAAACCACTTTTCGCACTTGTGTTAGTGTTGAAAAACCACTTTTGCACTTGTATTAGTGTGGAAAAACCACTTTTCGCACTTGTGTTAGTGTTGAAAAACCACTTTTCGCACTTGTGTTAGTGTTGAAAAACCACTTTTCGCACTTGTGTTAGTGTTGAAAAACCACTTTTTGCACTTGTGTTGGTGCAGGAAACCACTTTTGCACTTGTATTAGTGTGGAAAAACCACTTTTCGCACTTGTGTTAGTGTTGAAAAACCACTTTTCGCACTTGTGTTAGTGTTGAAAAACCACTTTTCACACTTGTGTTAGTGTTGAAAAACCACTTTTTGCACTTGTGTTGGTGCAGGAAACCACTTTCGCACTTGTATTACTGTGGAAAAACCACTTTTCGCACTTGTGTTAGTGTTGAAAAACCACTTTTCGCACTTGTGTTAGTGTTGAAAAACCACTTTTCGCACTTGTGTTGGTGCAGGAAACCACTTTTGCACTTGTATTAGTGTGGAAAAACCACTTTTCGCAGTTGTGTTAGTGTTGAAAAACCACTTTTCGCACTTGTGTTAGTGTTGAAAAACCACTTTTCGCACTTGTGTTAGTGTTGAAAAACCACTTATCGCACTTGTGTTGGTGCAGGAAACTACTTTTGCACTTGTATTAGTGTGGAAAAACCACTTTTCGCACTTGTGTTAGTGTTGAAAAACCACTTTTCGCACTTGTGTTAGTGTTGAAAAACCACTTTTCGCACTTGTGTTAGTGTTGAAAAACCACTTTTTGCACTTGTGTTAGTGTTGAAAAACCACTTATCGCACTTGTGTTGGTGCAGGAAACCACTTTTGCACTTGTATTAGTGTGGAAAAAACACTTTTCGCACTTGTGTTAGTGTTGAAAAACAACTTTTCGCACTTGTGTTAGTGTTGAAAAACCACTTTTCGCACTTGTGTTAGTGTTGAAAAACCACTTTTCGCACTTGTGTTGGTGCAGGAAACCACTTTTGCACTTGTATTAGTGTGGAAAAACCACTTTTCACACTTGTGTTAGTGTTGAAAAACCACTTTTCGCACTTGTGTTAGTGTTGAAAAACCACTTTTCGCACTTGTGTTGGTGCAGGAAACCACTTTTGCACTTGTATTAGTGTGGAAAAACCACTTTTCGCACTTGTGTTAGTGTTGAAAAACCACTTTTCGCACTTGTGTTAGTGTTGAAAAACCACTTTTCGCACTTGTGATAGTGTTGAAAAACCACTTTTCGCACTTGTGTTAGTGTTGAAAAACCACTTTTCGCACTTGTGTTGGTGCAGGAAACCACTTTTGCACTTGTATTAGTGTGGAAAAACCACTTTTCGCACTTGTGTTAGTGTTGAAAAAACACTTTTCGCACTTGTGTTAGTGTTGAAAAACAACTTTTCGCACTTGTGTTAGTGTTGAAAAACCACTTTTCGCACTTGTGTTGGTGCAGGAAACCACTTTTGCACTTGTATTAGTGTGGAAAAAACACTTTTTGCACTTGTGAAAGTGTTGAAAAACCACTTTTCGCATTTGTGTTAGTGTTGAAAAACCACTTTTCGCACTTGTGTTGGTGCAGGTAACCACTTTTGCACTTGTATTAGTGTGGAAAAACCACTTTTCGCACTTGTTATAGTGTTGAAAAACCACTTTTCGCACTTGTGTTAGTGTTGAAAAACCACTTTTCGCACTTGTGTTGGTGCAGGAAACCACTTTTGCACTTGTATTAGTGTGGAAAAAACACTTTTTGCACTTGTGATAGTGTTGAAAAACCACTTTTCGCACTTGTGTTAGTGTTGAAAAACCACTTTTCGCACTTGTGTTGGTGCAGGAAACCACTTTTGCACTTGTATTAGTGTGGAAAAACCACTTTTCGCACTTGTATTAGTGTTGAAAAACCACTTTTCGCACTTGTGTTAGTGTTGAAAAACCACTTTTCGCACTTGTGTTAGTGTTGAAAAACCACTTTTCGCACTTGTGTTGGTGCAGGAAACAACTTTTGCACTTGTATTAGTGTGGAAAAACCACTTTTCACACTTGTGTTAGTGTTGAAAAACCACCTTTCGCACTTGTGTTAGTGTTGAAAAAACACTTTTCGCACTTGTGTTGTTGCAGGAAACCACTTTTGCACTTGTATTAGTGTGGAAAAACCACTTTTCGCACTTGTGTTAGTGTTGAAAATCCACTTTTCGCACTTGTGTTAGTGTTGAAAAACCACTTTTCGCACTTGTGTTAGTGTTGAAAAACCACTTTTCGCACTTGTGTTGGTGCAGGAAACCACTTTTGCACTTGTATTAGTGTGGAAAAACCACTTTTCGCACTTGTGTTAGTGTTGAAAAACCACTTTTCGCACTTGTGTTAGTGTTGAAACACCACTTTTCGCACTTGTGTTGGTGCAGGAAACCACTTTTGCACTTGTATTAGTGTGGAAAACCCACTTTTCGCACTTGTGTTAGTGTTGAAAAACCACTTTTCGCACTTGTGTTAGTGTTGAAAAACCACTTTTCGCACTTGTGTTAGTGTTGAAAAACCACTTATCGCACATGTGTTGGTGCAGGAAACCACTTTTGCACTTGTATTAGTGTGGAAAAACCACTTTTCGCACTTGTGATAGTGTTGAAAAACCACTTTTCGCACTTGTGTTAGTGTTGAAAAACCACTTTTCGCACTTGTGTTAGTGTTGAAAAACCACTTTTCGCACTTGTGTTAGTGTTGAAAAACCGCTTATCGCACTTGTGTTGGTGCAGGAAACCACTTTTGCACTTGTATTAGTGTGGAAAAAACTCTTTTCGCACTTGTGTTAGTGTTGAAAAACAACTTTTCGCACTTGTGTTAGTGTTGAAAAACCACTTTTCGCACTTGTGTTAGTGTTGAAAAACCACTTTTCACACTTGTGTTGGTGCAGGAAACCACTTTTGCACTTGTATTAGTGTGGAAAAACCACTTTTTGCACCTGTGATAGTGTTGAAAAACCACATTTCGCACTTGTGTTAGTGTTGAAAAACCACTTTTCACACTTGTGTTGGTGCAGGAAACCACTTTTGCACTTGTATTAGTGTGGAAAAAACACTTTTTGCACTTGTGATAGTGTTGAAAAACCACTTTTCGCACTTGTGTTAGTGTTGAAAAACCACTTTTCGTACTTGTGTTGGTGCAGGAAACCACTTTTGCACTTGTATTAGTGTGGAAAAACCACTTTTCGCACTTTTGTTAGTGTTGAAAAAACACTTTTCGCACTTATGTTAGTGTTGAAAAACCACTTTTCGCACTTGTGTTAGTGTTGAAAAACCACTTTTGCACTTGTATTAGTGTGGAAAAACCACTTTTCGCACTTGTGTTAGTGTTGAAAAACCACTTTTCGCACTTGTGTTAGTGTTGAAAAACCACTTTTCGCACTTGTGTTAGTGTTGAAAAACCACTTTTTGCACTTGTGTTGGTGCAGGAAACCACTTTTGCACTTGTATTAGTGTGGAAAAACCACTTTTCGCACTTGTGTTAGTGTTGAAAAACCACTTTTCGCACTTGTGTTAGTGTTGAAAAACCACTTTTCACACTTGTGTTAGTGTTGAAAAACCACTTTTTGCACTTGTGTTGGTGCAGGAAACCACTTTCGCACTTGTATTAGTGTGGAAAAACCACTTTTCGCACTTGTGTTAGTGTTGAAAAACCACTTTTCGCACTTGTGTTAGTGTTGAAAAACCACTTTTCGCACTTGTGTTGGTGCAGGAAACCACTTTTGCACTTGTATTAGTGTGGAAAAACCACTTTTCGCAGTTGTGTTAGTGTTGAAAAACCACTTTTCGCACTTGTGTTAGTGTTGAAAAACCACTTTTCGCACTTGTGTTAGTGTTGAAAAACCACTTATCGCACTTGTGTTGGTGCAGGAAACTACTTTTGCACTTGTATTAGTGTGGAAAAACCACTTTTCGCACTTGTGTTAGTGTTGAAAAACCACTTTTCGCACTTGTGTTAGTGTTGAAAAACCACTTTTCGCACTTGTGTTAGTGTTGAAAAACCACTTTTTGCACTTGTGTTAGTGTTGAAAAACCACTTATCGCACTTGTGTTGGTGCAGGAAACCACTTTTGCACTTGTATTAGTGTGGAAAAAACACTTTTCGCACTTGTGTTAGTGTTGAAAAACAACTTTTCGCACTTGTGTTAGTGTTGAAAAACCACTTTTCGCACTTGTGTTAGTGTTGAAAAACCACTTTTCGCACTTGTGTTGGTGCAGGAAACCACTTTTGCACTTGTATTAGTGTGGAAAAACCACTTTTCACACTTGTGTTAGTGTTGAAAAACCACTTTTCGCACTTGTGTTAGTGTTGAAAAACCACTTTTCGCACTTGTGTTGGTGCAGGAAACCACTTTTGCACTTGTATTAGTGTGGAAAAACCACTTTTCGCACTTGTTATAGTGTTGAAAAACCACTTTTCGCACTTGTGTTAGTGTTGAAAAACCACTTTTCGCACTTGTGTTGGTGCAGGAAACCACTTTTGCACTTGTATTAGTGTGGAAAAAACACTTTTTGCACTTGTGATAGTGTTGAAAAACCACTTTTCGCACTTGTGTTAGTGTTGAAAAACCACTTTTCGCACTTGTGTTGGTGCAGGAAACCACTTTTGCACTTGTATTAGTGTGGAAAAACCACTTTTCGCACTTGTGTTAGTGTTGAAAAACCACTTTTCGCACTTGTGTTAGTGTTGAAAAACCACTTTTCGCACTTGTGTTAGTGTTGAAAAACCACTTTTCGCACTTGTGTTGGTGCAGGAAACAACTTTTGCACTTGTATTAGTGTGGAAAAACCACTTTTCGCACTTGTGTTAGTGTTGAAAAACCACTTTTCGCACTTGTGTTAGTGTTGAAAAAACACTTTTCGCACTTGTGTTGTTGCAGGAAACCACTTTTGCACTTGTATTAGTGTGGAAAAACCACTTTTCGCACTTGTGTTAGTGTTGAAAAACCACTTTTCGCACTTGTGTTAGTGTTGAAAAACCACTTTTCGCACTTGTGTTAGTGTTGAAAAACCACTTTTCGCACTTGTGTTGGTGCAGGAAACCACTTTTGCACTTGTATTAGTGTGGAAAAAACTCTTTTCGCACTTGTGTTAGTGTTGAAAAACAACTTTTCGCACTTGTGTTAGTGTTGAAAAACCACTTTTCGCACTTGTGTTAGTGTTGAAAAACCACTTTTCACACTTGTGTTGGTGCAGGAAACCACTTTTGCACTTGTATTAGTGTGGAAAAACCCCTTTTTGCACCTGTGATAGTGTTGAAAAACCACTTTTCGCACTTGTGTTAGTGTTGAAAAACCACTTTTCGTACTTATGTTGGTGCAGGAAACCACTTTTGCACTTGTATTAGTGTGGAAAAACCACTTTTCGCACTTGTGTTAGTGTTGAAAAACCACTTTTCGCACTTGTGTTAGTGTTGAAAAACCACTTTTTGCACTTGTGTTGGTGCAGGAAACAACTTTTGCACTTGTATTAGTGTGGAAAAACCACTTTTCGCACTTGTGTTAGTGTTGAAAAACCACTTTTCGCACTTGTGTTAGTGTTGAAAAAACACTTTTCGCACTTGTGTTGTTGCAGGAAACCACTTTTGCACTTGTATTAGTGTGGAAAAACCACTTTTCGCACTTGTGTTAGTGTTGAAAAACCACTTTTCGCACTTGTGTTAGTGTTGAAAAACCACTTTCGCACTTGTGTTAGTGTTGAAAAACCACTTTTCGCACTTGTGTTGGTGCAGGAAACCACTTTTGCACTTGTATTAGTGTGGAAAAACCACTTTTCGCACTTGTGTTAGTGTTGAAAAACCACTTTTCGCACTTGTGTTAGTGTTGAAACACCACTTTTCGCACTTGTGTTGGTGCAGGAAACCACTTTTGCACTTGTATTAGTGTGGAAAAACCACTTTTCGCACTTGTGTTAGTGTTGAAAAACCACTTTTCGCACTTGTGTTAGTGTTGAAAAACCACTTTTCGCACTTGTGTTAGTGTTGAAAAACCACTTATCGCACATGTGTTGGTGCAGGAAACCACTTTTGCACTTGTATTAGTGTGGAAAAACTACTTTTCGCACTTGTGTTAGTGTTGAAAAACCACTTTTCGCACTTGTGTTAGTGTTGAAAAACCACTTTTCGCACTTGTGTTAGTGTTGAAAAACCACTTTTCGCACTTGTGTTAGTGTTGAAAAACCACTTTTCGCACTTGTGTTAGTGTTGAAAAACCACTTATCGCACTTGTGTTGGTGCAGGAAACCACTTTTGCACTTGTATTAGTGTGGAAAAAACTCTTTTCACACTTGTGTTAGTGTTGAAAAACAACTTTTCGCACTTGTGTTAGTGTTGAAAAACCACTTTTCGCACTTGTGTTAGTGTTGAAAAACCACTTTTCGCACTTGTGTTAGTGTTGAAAAACCACTTATCGCACTTGTGTTGGTGCAGGAAACCACTTTTGCACTTGTATTAGTGTGGAAAAACTCTTTTCGCACTTGTGTTAGTGTTGAAAAACAACTTTTCGCACTTGTGTTAGTGTTGAAAAACCACTTTTCGCACTTGTGTTAGTGTTGAAAAACCACTTTTCGCACTTGTGTTAGTGTTGAAAAACCACTTTTCGCACTTGTGTTAGTGTTGAAAAACCACTTTTCGCACTTGTGTTAGTGTTGAAAAACCACTTATCGCACTTGTGTTGGTGCAGGAAACCACTTTTGCACTTGTATTAGTGTGGAAAAAACTCTTTTCGCACTTGTGTTAGTGTTGAAAAACCACTTTTCGCACTTGTGTTAGTGTTGAAAAACCACTTTTCGCACTTGTGTTAGTGTTGAAAAACCACTTTTCGCACTTGTGTTAGTGTTGAAAAACCACTTATCGCACTTGTGTTGGTGCAGGAAACCACTTTTGCACTTGTATTAGTGTGGAAAAAACTCTTTTCGCACTTGTGTTAGTGTTGAAAAACCACTTTTCGCACTTGTGTTAGTGTTGAAAAACCACTTTTCGCACTTGTGTTAGTGTTGAAAAACCACTTTTCGCACTTGTGTTGGTGCAGGAAACAACTTTTGCACTTGTATTAGTGTGGAAAAACCACTTTTCGCACTTGTGTTAGTGTTGAAAAACCACTTTTCGCACTTGTGTTAGTGTTGAAAAAACACTTTTCGCACTTGTGTTGTTGCAGGAAACCACTTTTGCACTTGTATTAGTGTGGAAAAACCACTTTTCGCACTTGTGTTAGTGTTGAAAAACCACTTTTCACACTTGTGTTAGTGTTGAAAAACCACTTTTCGCACTTGTGTTAGTGTTGAAAAACCACTTTTCGCACTTGTGTTGGTGCAGGAAACCACTTTTGCACTTGTATTAGTGTGGAAAAACCACTTTTCGCACTTGTGTTAGTGTTGAAAAACCACTTTTCGCACTTGTGTTAGTGTTGAAACACCACTTTTCGCACTTGTGTTGGTGCAGGAAACCACTTTTGCACTTGTATTAGTGTGGAAAAACCACTTTTCGCACTTGTGTTAGTGTTGAAAAACCACTTTTCGCACTTGTGTTAGTGTTGAAAAACCACTTTTCGCACTTGTGTTAGTGTTGAAAAACCACTTATCGCACATGTGTTGGTGCAGGAAACCACTTTTGCACTTGTATTAGTGTGGAAAAACCACTTTTCGCACTTGTGTTAGTGTTGAAAAACCACTTTTCGCACTTGTGTTAGTGTTGAAAAACCACTTTTCGCACTTGTGTTAGTTAGTGTTGAAAAACCACTTTTCGCACTTGTGTTAGTGTTGAAAAACCACTTTTCGCACTTGTGTTAGTGTTGAAAAACCACTTATCGCACTTGTGTTGGTGCAGGAAACCACTTTTGCACTTGTATTAGTGTGGAAAAAACTCTTTTCGCACTTGTGTTAGTGTTGAAAAACAACTTTTCGCACTTGTGTTAGTGTTGAAAAACCACTTTTCGCACTTGTGTTAGTGTTGAAAAACCACTTTTCACACTTGTGTTGGTGCAGGAAACCACTTTTGCACTTGTATTAGTGTGGAAAAACCACTTTTTGCACCTGTGATAGTGTTGAAAAACCACTTTTCGCACTTGTGTTAGTGTTGAAAAACTACTTTTCGTACTTGTGTTGGTGCAGGAAACCAGTTTTGCACTTGTATTAGTGTGGAAAAACCACTTTTCGCACTTTTGTTAGTGTTGAAAAAACACTTTTCACACTTATGTTAGTGTTGAAAAACCACTTTTCGCACTTGTGTTAGTGTTGAAAAACCACTTTTGCACTTGTATTAGTGTGGAAAAACCACTTTTCGCACTTGTGTTAGTGTTGAAAAACCACTTTTCGCACTTGTGTTAGTGTTGAAAAACCACTTTTCGCACTTGTGTTAGTGTTGAAAAACCACTTTTTGCACTTGTGTTGGTGCAGGAAACCACTTTTGCACTTGTATTAGTGTGGAAAAACCACTTTTCGCACTTGTGTTAGTGTTGAAAAACCACTTTTCGCACTTGTGTTAGTGTTGAAAACCCACTTTTTGCACTTGTGTTGGTGCAGGAAACCACTTTTGCACTTGTATTAGTGTGGAAAAAACACTTTTTGCACTTGTGAAAGTGTTGAAAAACCACTTTTCGCACTTGTGTTGGTGCAGGAAACCACTTTTGCACTTGTATTAGTGTGGAAAAACCACTTTTCGCACTTGTTATAGTGTTGAAAAACCACTTTTCGCACTTGTGTTAGTGTTGAAAAACCACTTTTCGCACTTGTGTTGGTGCAGGAAACCACTTTTGCACTTGTATTAGTGTGGAAAAAACACTTTTTGCACTTGTGATAGTGTTGAAAAACCACCTTTCGCACTTGTGTTAGTGTTGAAAAACCACTTTTCGCACTTGTGTTGGTGCAGGAAACCACTTTTGCACTTGTATTAGTGTGGAAAAACCACTTTTCGCACTTGTGTTAGTGTTGAAAAACCACTTTTCGCACTTGTGTTAGTGTTGAAAAACCACTTTTCGCACTTGTGTTAGTGTTGAAAAACCACTTTTCGCACTTGTGTTGGTGCAGGAAACCACTTTTGCACTTGTATTAGTGTGGAAAAACCACTTTTCGCACTTGTGTTAGTGTTGAAAAACCACTTTTCGCACTTGTGTTAGTGTTGAAAAACCACTTTTCGCACTTGTGTTAGTGTTGAAAAACCACTTTTCGCACTTGTGTTGTTGCAGGAAACCACTTTTGCACTTGTATTAGTGTGGAAAAACCACTTTTCGCACTTGTGTTAGTGTTGAAAAACCACTTTTCGCACTTGTGTTAGTGTTGAAAAACCACTTTCGCACTTGTGTTAGTGTTGAAAAACCACTTTTCGCACTTGTGTTGGTGCAGGAAACCACTTTTGCACTTGTATTAGTGTGGAAAAACCACTTTTCGCACTTGTGTTAGTGTTGAAAAACCACTTTTCGCACTTGTGTTAGTGTTGAAACACCACTTTTCGCACTTGTGTTGGTGCAGGAAACCACTTTTGCACTTGTATTAGTGTGGAAAAACCACTTTTCGCACTTGTGTTAGTGTTGAAAAACCACTTTTCGCACTTGTGTTAGTGTTGAAAAACCACTTTTCGCACTTGTGTTAGTGTTGAAAAACCACTTATCGCACATGTGTTGGTGCAGGAAACCACTTTTGCACTTGTATTAGTGTGGAAAAACCACTTTTCGCACTTGTGTTAGTGTTGAAAAACCACTTTTCGCACTTGTGTTAGTGTTGAAAAACCACTTTTCGCACTTGTGTTAGTGTTGAAAAACCACTTTTCGCACTTGTGTTAGTGTTGAAAAACCACTTTTCGCACTTGTGTTAGTGTTGAAAAACCACTTATCGCACTTGTGTTGGTGCAGGAAACCACTTTTGCACTTGTATTAGTGTGGAAAAAACTCTTTTCGCACTTGTGTTAGTGTTGAAAAACAACTTTTCGCACTTGTGTTAGTGTTGAAAAACCACTTTTCGCACTTGTGTTAGTGTTGAAAAACCACTTTTCGCACTTGTGTTAGTGTTGAAAAACCACTTATCGCACTTGTGTTGGTGCAGGAAACCACTTTTGCACTTGTATTAGTGTGGAAAAAACTCTTTTCGCACTTGTGTTAGTGTTGAAAAACAACTTTTCGCACTTGTGTTAGTGTTGAAAAACCACTTTTCGCACTTGTGTTAGTGTTGAAAAACCACTTTTCGCACTTGTGTTAGTGTTGAAAAACCACTTTTCGCACTTGTGTTAGTGTTGAAGAACCACTTTTCGCACTTGTGTTAGTGTTGAAAAACCACTTATCGCACTTGTGTTGGTGCAGGAAACCACTTTTGCACTTGTATTAGTGTGGAAAAAACTCTTTTCGCACTTGTGTTAGTGTTGAAAAACCACTTTTCGCACTTGTGTTAGTGTTGAAAAACCACTTTTCGCACTTGTGTTATTGTTGAAAAACCACTTTTCGCACTTGTGTTAGTGTTGAAAAACCACTTATCGCACTTGTGTTGGTGCAGGAAACCACTTTTGCACTTGTATTAGTGTGGAAAAAACTCTTTTCGCACTTGTGTTAGTGTTGAAAAACCACTTTTCGCACTTGTGTTAGTGTTGAAAAACCACTTTTCGCACTTGTGTTAGTGTTGAAAAACCACTTTTCGCACTTGTGTTGGTGCAGGAAACAACTTTTGCACTTGTATTAGTGTGGAAAAACCACTTTTCGCACTTGTGTTAGTGTTGAAAAACCACTTTTCGCACTTGTGTTAGTGTTGAAAAAACACTTTTCGCACTTGTGTTGTTGCAGGAAACCACTTTTGCACTTGTATTAGTGTGGAAAAACCACTTTTCGCACTTGTGTTAGTGTTGAAAAACCACTTTTCACACTTGTGTTAGTGTTGAAAAACCACTTTTGCACTTGTATTAGTGTGGAAAAACCACTTTTCGCACTTGTGTTAGTGTTGAAAAACCACTTTTCGCACTTGTGTTAGTGTTGAAAAACCACTTTTCGCACTTGTGTTAGTGTTGAAAAACCACTTTTTGCACTTGTGTTGGTGCAGGAAACCACTTTTGCACTTGTATTAGTGTGGAAAAACCACTTTTCGCACTTGTGTTAGTGTTGAAAAACCACTTTTCGCACTTGTGTTAGTGTTGAAAACCCACTTTTTGCACTTGTGTTGGTGCAGGAAACCACTTTTGCACTTGTATTAGTGTGGAAAAAACACTTTTTGCACTTGTGAAAGTGTTGAAAAACAACTTTTCGCACTTGTGTTGGTGCAGGAAACCACTTTTGCACTTGTATTAGTGTGGAAAAACCACTTTTCGCACTTGTTATAGTGTTGAAAAACCACTTTTCGCACTTGTGTTAGTGTTGAAAAACCACTTTTCGCACTTGTGTTGGTGCAGGAAACCACTTTTGCACTTGTATTAGTGTGGAAAAAACACTTTTTGCACTTGTGATAGTGTTGAAAAACCACCTTTCGCACTTGTGTTAGTGTTGAAAAACCACTTTTCGCACTTGTGTTGGTGCAGGAAACCACTTTTGCACTTGTATTAGTGTGGAAAAACCACTTTTCGCACTTGTGTTAGTGTTGAAAAACCACTTTTCGCACTTGTGTTAGTGTTGAAAAACCACTTTTCGCACTTGTGTTAGTGTTGAAAAACCACTTTTCGCACTTGTGTTGGTGCAGGAAACCACTTTTGCACTTGTATTAGTGTGGAAAAACCACTTTTCGCACTTGTGTTAGTGTTGAAAAACCACTTTTCGCACTTGTGTTAGTGTTGAAAACCCACTTTTCGCACTTGTGTTAGTGTTGAAAAACCACTTTTCGCACTTGTGTTAGTGTTGATAAACCACTTTTCGCACTTGTGTTAGTGTTGAAAAACCACTTTTCGCACTTCTGTTAGTGTTGAAAAACCACTTTTCGCACTTTTGTTGGTGCAGGAAACCACTGTTGCACTTGTATTAGTGTGGAAAAACCACTTTTTGCACGTGTGATAGTGTTGAAAAACCACATTTCGCACTTGTGTTAGTGTTGAAAAACCACTTTTCACACTTGTGTTGGTGCAGGAAACCACTTTTGCACTTGTATTAGTGTGGAAAAAACACTTTTTGCACTTGTGATAATGTTGAAAAACCACTTTTCGCACTTGTGTTAGTGTTGAAAAACCACTTTTCGCACTTGTTATAGTGTTGAAAAACCACTTTTCGCACTTGTGTTAGTGTTGAAAAACCACTTTTCGCACATGTGTTGGTGCAGGAAACCACTTTTGCACTTGTATTAGTGTGGAAAAACCACTTTTCGCACTTGTGTTAGTGTTGAAAAACCACTTTTCGCACTTGTGTTAGTGTTGAAACACCACTTTTCGCACTTGTGTTGGTGCAGGAAACCACTTTTGCACTTGTATTAGTGTGGAAAAACCACTTTTCGCACTTGTGTTAGTGTTGAAAAACCACTTTTCGCACTTGTGTTAGTGTTGAAAAACCACTTTTCGCACTTGTGTTAGTGTTGAAAAACCACTTATCGCACATGTGTTGGTGCAGGAAACCACTTTTGCACTTGCATTAGTGTGGAAAAACCACTTTTCGCACTTGTGTTAGTGTTGAAAAACCACTTTACGCACTTGTGTTAGTGTTGAAAAACCACTTTTCGCACTTGTGTTAGTGTTGAAAAACCACTTTTCGCACTTGTGTTAGTGTTGAAAAACCACTTATCGCACTTGTGTTGGTGCAGGAAACCACTTTTGCACTTGTATTAGTGTGGAAAAAACTCTTTTCGCACTTGTTATAGTGTTGAAAAACCACTTTTCGCACTTGTGTTAGTGTTGAAAAACCACTTTTCGCACTTGTGTTGGTGCAGGAAACCACTTTTGCACTTGTATTAGTGTGGAAAAAACACTTTTTGCACTTGTGATAGTGTTGAAAAACCACTTTTCGCACTTGTGTTAGTGTTGAAAAACCACTTTTCGCACTTGTGTTGGTGCAGAAAACCACTTTTGCACTTGTATTAGTGTGGAAAAACCACTTTTCGCACTTGTGTTAGTGTTGAAAAAACACTTTTCGCACTTGTGTTAGTGTTGAAAAACCACTTTTCGCACTTGTGTTAGTGTTGAAAAACCACTTTTCGCACTTGTGTTGGTGCAGGAAACCACTTTTGCACTTGTATTAGTGTGGAAAAACCACTTTTCGCACTTGTGTTAGTGTTGAAAAACCACTTTTTGCACTTGCGTTAGTGTTGAAAAACCATTTTTCGCACTTGTGTTAGTGTTGAAAAACCACTTTTCGCACTTGTGTTAGTGTTGAAAAACCACTTTTCGCACTTGTGTTAGTGTTGAAAAACCACTTTTCGCACTTGTGTTAGTGTTGAAAAACCACTTTTCGCACTTTTGTTGGTGCAGGAAACCACTATTGCACTTGTATTAGTGTGGAAAAACCACTTTTCGCACTTGTGTTAGTGTTGAAAAACCACTTTTCGCACTTGTGTTAGTGTTGAAAAACCACTTTTCGCACTTGTGTTAGTGTTGAAAAACCACTTTTCGCACTTGTGTTAGTGTTGATAAACCACTTTTCGCACTTGTGTTAGTGTTGAAAAACCACTTTTCGCACTTGTGTTAGTGTTGAAAAACCACTTATCGCACTTGTGTTGGTGCAGGAAACCACTTTTGCACTTGTATTAGTGTGGAAAAAACTCTTTTCGCACTTGTGTTAGTGTTGAAAAACAACTTTTCGCACTTGTGTTAGTGTTGAAAAACCACTTTTCGCACTTGTGTTAGTGTTGAAAAACCACTTTTCGCACTTGTGTTAGTGTTGAAAAACCACTTTTCGCACTTGTGTTAGTGTTGAAGAACCACTTTTCGCACTTGTGTTAGTGTTGAAAAACCACTTATCGCACTTGTGTTGGTGCAGGAAACCACTTTTGCACTTGTATTAGTGTGGAAAAAACTCTTTTCGCACTTGTGTTAGTGTTGAAAAACCACTTTTCGCACTTGTGTTAGTGTTGAAAAACCACTTTTCGCACTTGTGTTAGTGTTGAAAAACCACTTTTCGCACTTGTGTTAGTGTTGAAAAACCACTTATCGCACTTGTGTTGGTGCAGGAAACCACTTTTGCACTTGTATTAGTGTGGAAAAAACTCTTTTCGCACTTGTGTTAGTGTTGAAAAACCACTTTTCGCACTTGTGTTAGTGTTGAAAAACCACTTTTCGCACTTGTGTTAGTGTTGAAAAACCACTTTTCGCACTTGTGTTGGTGCAGGAAACAACTTTTGCACTTGTATTAGTGTGGAAAAACCACTTTTCGCACTTGTGTTAGTGTTGAAAAACCACTTTTCGCACTTGTGTTAGTGTTGAAAAAACACTTTTCGCACTTGTGTTGTTGCAGGAAACCACTTTTGCACTTGTATTAGTGTGGAAAAACCACTTTTCGCACTTGTGTTAGTGTTGAAAAACCACTTTTCACACTTGTGTTAGTGTTGAAAAACCACTTTTGCACTTGTATTAGTGTGGAAAAACCACTTTTCGCACTTGTGTTAGTGTTGAAAAACCACTTTTCGCACTTGTGTTAGTGTTGAAAAACCACTTTTCGCACTTGTGTTAGTGTTGAAAAACCACTTTTTGCACTTGTGTTGGTGCAGGAAACCACTTTTGCACTTGTATTAGTGTGGAAAAACCACTTTTCGCACTTGTGTTAGTGTTGAAAAACCACTTTTCGCACTTGTGTTAGTGTTGAAAACCCACTTTTTGCACTTGTGTTGGTGCAGGAAACCACTTTTGCACTTGTATTAGTGTGGAAAAAACACTTTTTGCACTTGTGAAAGTGTTGAAAAACAACTTTTCGCACTTGTGTTGGTGCAGGAAACCACTTTTGCACTTGTATTAGTGTGGAAAAACCACTTTTCGCACTTGTTATAGTGTTGAAAAACCACTTTTCGCACTTGTGTTAGTGTTGAAAAACCACTTTTCGCACTTGTGTTGGTGCAGGAAACCACTTTTGCACTTGTATTAGTGTGGAAAAAACACTTTTTGCACTTGTGATAGTGTTGAAAAACCACCTTTCGCACTTGTGTTAGTGTTGAAAAACCACTTTTCGCACTTGTGTTGGTGCAGGAAACCACTTTTGCACTTGTATTAGTGTGGAAAAACCACTTTTCGCACTTGTGTTAGTGTTGAAAAACCACTTTTCGCACTTGTGTTAGTGTTGAAAAACCACTTTTCGCACTTGTGTTAGTGTTGAAAAACCACTTTTCGCACTTGTGTTGGTGCAGGAAACCACTTTTGCACTTGTATTAGTGTGGAAAAACCACTTTTCGCACTTGTGTTAGTGTTGAAAAACCACTTTTCGCACTTGTGTTAGTGTTGAAAAACCACTTTTCGCACTTGTGTTAGTGTTGAAAAACCACTTTTCGCACTTGTGTTAGTGTTGATAAACCACTTTTCGCACTTGTGTTAGTGTTGAAAAACCACTTTTCGCACTTCTGTTAGTGTTGAAAAACCACTTTTCGCACTTTTGTTGGTGCAGGAAACCACTGTTGCACTTGTATTAGTGTGGAAAAACCACTTTTTGCACGTGTGATAGTGTTGAAAAACCACATTTCGCACTTGTGTTAGTGTTGAAAAACCACTTTTCACACTTGTGTTGGTGCAGGAAACCACTTTTGCACTTGTATTAGTGTGGAAAAAACACTTTTTGCACTTGTGATAGTGTTGAAAAACCACTTTTCGCACTTGTGTTAGTGTTGAAAAACCACTTTTCGCACTTGTTATAGTGTTGAAAAACCACTTTTCGCACTTGTGTTAGTGTTGAAAAACCACTTTTCGCACATGTGTTGGTGCAGGAAACCACTTTTGCACTTGTATTAGTGTGGAAAAACCACTTTTCGCACTTGTGTTAGTGTTGAAAAACCACTTTTCGCACTTGTGTTAGTGTTGAAACACCACTTTTCGCACTTGTGTTGGTGCAGGAAACCACTTTTGCACTTGTATTAGTGTGGAAAAACCACTTTTCGCACTTGTGTTAGTGTTGAAAAACCACTTTTCGCACTTGTGTTAGTGTTGAAAAACCACTTTTCGCACTTGTGTTAGTGTTGAAAAACCACTTATCGCACATGTGTTGGTGCAGGAAACCACTTTTGCACTTGCATTAGTGTGGAAAAACCACTTTTCGCACTTGTGTTAGTGTTGAAAAACCACTTTACGCACTTGTGTTAGTGTTGAAAAACCACTTTTCGCACTTGTGTTAGTGTTGAAAAACCACTTTTCGCACTTGTGTTAGTGTTGAAAAACCACTTATCGCACTTGTGTTGGTGCAGGAAACCACTTTTGCACTTGTATTAGTGTGGAAAAAACTCTTTTCGCACTTGTTATAGTGTTGAAAAACCACTTTTCGCACTTGTGTTAGTGTTGAAAAACCACTTTTCGCACTTGTGTTGGTGCAGGAAACCACTTTTGCACTTGTATTAGTGTGGAAAAAACACTTTTTGCACTTGTGATAGTGTTGAAAAACCACTTTTCGCACTTGTGTTAGTGTTGAAAAACCACTTTTCGCACTTGTGTTGGTGCAGAAAACCACTTTTGCACTTGTATTAGTGTGGAAAAACCACTTTTCGCACTTGTGTTAGTGTTGAAAAAACACTTTTCGCACTTGTGTTAGTGTTGAAAAACCACTTTTCGCACTTGTGTTAGTGTTGAAAAACCACTTTTCGCACTTGTGTTGGTGCAGGAAACCACTTTTGCACTTGTATTAGTGTGGAAAAACCACTTTTCGCACTTGTGTTAGTGTTGAAAAACCACTTTTTGCACTTGCGTTAGTGTTGAAAAACCATTTTTCGCACTTGTGTTAGTGTTGAAAAACCACTTTTCGCACTTGTGTTAGTGTTGAAAAACCACTTTTCGCACTTGTGTTAGTGTTGAAAAACCACTTTTCGCACTTGTGTTAGTGTTGAAAAACCACTTTTCGCACTTTTGTTGGTGCAGGAAACCACTATTGCACTTGTATTAGTGTGGAAAAACCACTTTTCGCACTTGTGTTAGTGTTGAAAAACCACTTTTCGCACTTGTGTTAGTGTTGAAAAACCACTTTTCGCACTTGTGTTAGTGTTGAAAAACCACTTTTCGCACTTGTGTTAGTGTTGATAAACCACTTTTCGCACTTGTGTTAGTGTTGAAAAACCACTTTTCGCACTTCTGTTAGTGTTGAAAAACCACTTTTCGCACTTTTGTTGGTGCAGGAAACCACTGTTGCACTTGTATTAGTGTGGAAAAACCACTTTTTGCACGTGTGATAGTGTTGAAAAACCACATTTCGCACTTGTGTTAGTGTTGAAAAACCACTTTTCACACTTGTGTTGGTGCAGGAAACCACTTTTGCACTTGTATTAGTGTGGAAAAAACACTTTTTGCACTTGTGATAGTGTTGAAAAACCACTTTTCGCACTTGTGTTAGTGTTGAAAAACCACTTTTCGCACTTGTTATAGTGTTGAAAAACCACTTTTCGCACTTGTGTTAGTGTTGAAAAACCACTTTTCGCACATGTGTTGGTGCAGGAAACCACTTTTGCACTTGTATTAGTGTGGAAAAACCACTTTTCGCACTTGTGTTAGTGTTGAAAAACCACTTTTCGCACTTGTGTTAGTGTTGAAACACCACTTTTCGCACTTGTGTTGGTGCAGGAAACCACTTTTGCACTTGTATTAGTGTGGAAAAACCACTTTTCGCACTTGTGTTAGTGTTGAAAAACCACTTTTCGCACTTGTGTTAGTGTTGAAAAACCACTTTTCGCACTTGTGTTAGTGTTGAAAAACCACTTATCGCACATGTGTTGGTGCAGGAAACCACTTTTGCACTTGCATTAGTGTGGAAAAACCACTTTTCGCACTTGTGTTAGTGTTGAAAAACCACTTTACGCACTTGTGTTAGTGTTGAAAAACCACTTTTCGCACTTGTGTTAGTGTTGAAAAACCACTTTTCGCACTTGTGTTAGTGTTGAAAAACCACTTATCGCACTTGTGTTGGTGCAGGAAACCACTTTTGCACTTGTATTAGTGTGGAAAAAACTCTTTTCGCACTTGTTATAGTGTTGAAAAACCACTTTTCGCACGTGTGTTAGTGTTGAAAAACCACTTTTCGCACTTGTGTTGGTGCAGGAAACCACTTTTGCACTTGTATTAGTGTGGAAAAAACACTTTTTGCACTTGTGATAGTGTTGAAAAACCACTTTTCGCACTTGTGTTAGTGTTGAAAAACCACTTTTCGCACTTGTGTTGGTGCAGAAAACCACTTTTGCACTTGTATTAGTGTGGAAAAACCACTTTTCGCACTTGTGTTAGTGTTGAAAAAACACTTTTCGCACTTGTGTTAGTGTTGAAAAACCACTTTTCGCACTTGTGTTAGTGTTGAAAAACCACTTTTCGCACTTGTGTTGGTGCAGGAAACCACTTTTGCACTTGTATTAGTGTGGAAAAACCACTTTTCGCACTTGTGTTAGTGTTGAAAAACCACTTTTTGCACTTGCGTTAGTGTTGAAAAACCATTTTTCGCACTTGTGTTAGTGTTGAAAAACCACTTTTCGCACTTGTGTTAGTGTTGAAAAACCACTTTTCGCACTTGTGTTAGTGTTGAAAAACCACTTTTCGCACTTGTGTTAGTGTTGAAAAACCACTTTTCGCACTTTTGTTGGTGCAGGAAACCACTATTGCACTTGTATTAGTGTGGAAAAACCACTTTTCGCACTTGTGTTAGTGTTGAAAAACCACTTTTCGCACTTGTGTTAGTGTTGAAAAACCACTTTTCGCACTTGTGTTAGTGTTGAAAAACCACTTTTCGCACTTGTGTTAGTGTTGAAAAACCACTTTTCGCACTTGTGTTAGTGTTGAAAAACCACTTTTCGCACTTTTGTTGGTGCAGGAAACCACTTTTGCACTTGTATTAGTGTGGAAAAACCACTTTTTGCACCTGTGATAGTGTTGAAAAACCACATTTCGCACTTGTGTTAGTGTAGAAAAACCACTTTTCGCACTTGTGTTGGTGCAGGAAACCACTTTTGCACTTGTATTAGTGTGGAAAAAACACTTTTTGCACTTGTGATAGTGTTGAAAAACCACTTTTCGCACTTGTGTTAGTGTTGAAAAACCACTTTTCGTACTTGTGTTGGTGCAGGAAACCATTTTTGCACTTGTATTAGTGTGGAAAAACCCCTTTTTGCACCTGTGATAGTGTTGAAAAACCACTTTTCGCACTTGTGTTAGTGTTAAAAAAACACTTTTCGTACTTATGTTGGTGCAGGAAACCACTTTTGCACTTGTATTAGTGTGGAAAAACCACTTTTCGCACTTGTGTTAGTGTTGAAAAACCACTTTTCGCACTTGTGTTAGTGTTGAAAAACCACTTTTTGCACTTGTGTTGGTGCAGGAAACAACTTTTGCACTTGTATTAGTGTGGAAAAACCACTTTTCGCACTTGTGTTAGTGTTGAAAAACCACTTTTCGCACTTGTGTTAGTGTTGAAAAAACACTTTTCGCACTTGTGTTGTTGCAGGAAACCACTTTTGCACTTGTATTAGTGTGGAAAAACCACTTTTCGCACTTGTGTTAGTGTTGAAAAACCACTTTTCGCACTTGTGTTAGTGTTGAAAAACCACTTTCGCACTTGTGTTAGTGTTGAAAAACCACTTTTCGCACTTGTGTTGGTGCAGGAAACCACTTTTGCACTTGTATTAGTGTGGAAAAACCACTTTTCGCACTTGTGTTAGTGTTGAAAAACCACTTTTCGCACTTGTGTTAGTGTTGAAACACCACTTTTCGCACTTGTGTTGGTGCAGGAAACCACTTTTGCACTTGTATTAGTGTGGAAAAACCACTTTTCGCACTTGTGTTAGTGTTGAAAAACCACTTTTCGCACTTGTGTTAGTGTTGAAAAACCACTTTTCGCACTTGTGTTAGTGTTGAAAAACCACTTATCGCACATGTGTTGGTGCAGGAAACCACTTTTGCACTTGTATTAGTGTGGAAAAACCACTTTTCGCACTTGTGTTAGTGTTGAAAAACCACTTTTCGCACTTGTGTTAGTGTTGAAAAACCACTTTTCGCACTTGTGTTAGTGTTGAAAAACCACTTTTCGCACTTGTGTTAGTGTTGAAAAACCACTTTTCGCACTTGTGTTAGTGTTGAAAAACCACTTATCGCACTTGTGTTGGTGCAGGAAACCACTTTTGCACTTGTATTAGTGTGGAAAAAACTCTTTTCGCACTTGTGTTAGTGTTGAAAAACAACTTTTCGCACTTGTGTTAGTGTTGAAAAACCACTTTTCGCACTTGTGTTAGTGTTGAAAAACCACTTTTCGCACTTGTGTTAGTGTTGAAAAACCACTTATCGCACTTGTGTTGGTGCAGGAAACCACTTTTGCACTTGTATTAGTGTGGAAAAAACTCTTTTCGCACTTGTGTTAGTGTTGAAAAACAACTTTTCGCACTTGTGTTAGTGTTGAAAAACCACTTTTCGCACTTGTGTTAGTGTTGAAAAACCACTTTTCGCACTTGTGTTAGTGTTGAAAAACCACTTTTCGCACTTGTGTTAGTGTTGAAGAACCACTTTTCGCACTTGTGTTAGTGTTGAAAAACCACTTATCGCACTTGTGTTGGTGCAGGAAACCACTTTTGCACTTGTATTAGTGTGGAAAAAACTCTTTTCGCACTTGTGTTAGTGTTGAAAAACCACTTTTCGCACTTGTGTTAGTGTTGAAAAACCACTTTTCGCACTTGTGTTAGTGTTGAAAAACCACTTTTCGCACTTGTGTTAGTGTTGAAAAACCACTTATCGCACTTGTGTTGGTGCAGGAAACCACTTTTGCACTTGTATTAGTGTGGAAAAAACTCTTTTCGCACTTGTGTTAGTGTTGAAAAACCACTTTTTCGCACTTGTGTTAGTGTTGAAAAACCACTTTTCGCAATTGTGTTAGTGTTGAAAAACCACTTTTCGCACTTGTGTTGGTGCAGGAAACAACTTTTGCACTTGTATTAGTGTGGAAAAACCACTTTTCGCACTTGTGTTAGTGTTGAAAAACCACTTTTCGCACTTGTGTTAGTGTTGAAAAAACACTTTTCGCACTTGTGTTGTTGCAGGAAACCACTTTTGCACTTGTATTAGTGTGGAAAAACCACTTTTCGCACTTGTGTTAGTGTTGAAAAACCACTTTTCACACTTGTGTTAGTGTTGAAAAACCACTTTTCGCACTTGTGTTAGTGTTGAAAAACCACTTTTCGCACTTGTGTTGGTGCAGGAAACCACTTTTGCACTTGTATTAGTGTGGAAAAACCACTTTTCGCACTTGTGTTAGTGTTGAAAAACCACTTTTCGCACTTGTGTTAGTGTTGAAACACCACTTTTCGCACTTGTGTTGGTGCAGGAAACCACTTTTGCACTTGTATTAGTGTGGAAAAACCACTTTTCGCACTTGTGTTAGTGTTGAAAAACCACTTTTCGCACTTGTGTTAGTGTTGAAAAACCACTTTTCGCACTTGTGTTAGTGTTGAAAAACCACTTATCGCACATGTGTTGGTGCAGGAAACCACTTTTGCACTTGTATTAGTGTGGAAAAACCACTTTTCGCACTTGTGTTAGTGTTGAAAAACCACTTTTCGCACTTGTGTTAGTGTTGAAAAACCACTTTTCGCACTTGTGTTAGTGTTGAAAAACCACTTTTCGCACTTGTGTTAGTGTTGAAAAACCACTTTTCGCACTTGTGTTAGTGTTGAAAAACCACTTATCGCACTTGTGTTGGTGCAGGAAACCACTTTTGCACTTGTATTAGTGTGGAAAAAACTCTTTTCGCACTTGTGTTAGTGTTGAAAAACAACTTTTCGCACTTGTGTTAGTGCAGGAAACCACTTTTGCACTTGTATTAGTGTGGAAAAACCACTTTTTGCACCTGTGATAATGTTGAAAAACCACTTTTCGCACTTGTGTTAGTGTTGAAAAACCACTTTTCGTACTTGTGTTGGTGCAGGAAACCAGTTTTGCACTTGTATTAGTGTGGAAAAACCACTTTTCGCACTTTTGTTAGTGTTGAAAAAACACTTTTCGCACTTATGTTAGTGTTGAAAAACCACTTTTCGCACTTGTGTTAGTGTTGAAAAACCACTTTTGCACTTGTATTAGTGTGGAAAAACCACTTTTCGCACTTGTGTTAGTGTTGAAAAACCACTTTTCGCACTTGTGTTAGTGTTGAAAAACCACTTTTCGCACTTGTGTTAGTGTTGAAAAACCACTTTTTGCACTTGTGTTGGTGCAGGAAACCACTTTTGCACTTGTATTAGTGTGGAAAAACCACTTTTCGCACTTGTGTTAGTGTTGAAAAACCACTTTTCGCACTTGTGTTAGTGTTGAAAACCCACTTTTTGCACTTGTGTTGGTGCAGGAAACCACTTTTGCACTTGTATTAGTGTGGAAAAAACACTTTTTGCACTTGTGAAAGTGTTGAAAAACCACTTTTCGCACTTGTGTTGGTGCAGGAAACCACTTTTGTACTTGTATTAGTGTGGAAAAACCACTTTTCGCACTTGTTATAGTGTTGAAAAACCACTTTTCGCACTTGTGTTAGTGTTGAAAAACCACTTTTCGCACTTGTGTTGGTGCAGGAAACCACTTTTGCACTTGTATTAGTGTGGAAAAAACACTTTTTGCACTTGTGATAGTGTTGAAAAACCACCTTTCGCACTTGTGTTAGTGTTGAAAAACCACTTTTCGCACTTGTGTTGGTGCAGGAAACCACTTTTGCACTTGTATTAGTGTGGAAAAACCACTTTTCGCACTTGTGTTAGTGTTGAAAAACCACTTTTCGCACTTGTGTTAGTGTTGAAAAACCACTTTTCGCACTTGTGTTAGTGTTGAAAAACCACTTTTCGCACTTGTGTTGGTGCAGGAAACCACTTTTGCACTTGTATTAGTGTGGCAAAACCACTTTTCGCACTTGTGTTAGTGTTGAAAAACCACTTTTCGCGCTTGTGTTAGTGTTGAAAAACCACTTTTCGCACTTGTGTTAGTGTTGAAAAACCACTTTTCGCACTTGTTTTAGTGTTGATAAACCACTTTTCGCACTTGTGTTAGTGTTGAAAAACCACTTTTCGCACTTCTGTTAGTGTTGAAACACCACTTTTCGCACTTTTGTTGGTGCAGGAAACCACTTTTGCACTTGTATTAGTGTGGAAAAACCACTTTTTGCACGTGTGATAGTGTTGAAAAACCACATTTCGCACTTGTGTTAGTGTTGAAAAACCACTTTTCACACTTGTGTTGGTGCAGGAAACCACTTTTGCACTTGTATTAGTGTGGAAAAAAACACTTTTTGCACTTGTGATAGTGTTGAAAAACCACTTTTCGCACTTGTGTTAGTGTTGAAAAACCACTTTTCGCACTTGTTATAGTGTTGAAAAACCACTTTTCGCACTTGTGTTAGTGTTGAAAAACCACTTTTCGCACATGTGTTGGTGCAGGAAACCACTTTTGCACTTGTATTAGTGTGGAAAAACACTTTTCGCACTTGTGTTTAGTGTTGAAAAACCACTTTTCGCACTTGTGTTAGTGTTGAAACACCACTTTTCGCACTTGTGTTGGTGCAGGAAACCACTTTTGCACTTGTATTAGTGTGGAAAAACCACTTTTCGCACTTGTGTTAGTGTTGAAAAACCACTTTTCGCACTTGTGTTAGTGTTGAAAAACCACTTTTCGCACTTGTGTTAGTGTTGAAAAACCACTTATCGCACATGTGTTGGTGCAGGAAGCCACTTTTGCACTTGTATTAGTGTGGAAAAACCACTTTTCGCACTTGTGTTAGTGTTGAAAAACCACTTTACGCACTTGTGTTAGTGTTGAAAAACCACTTTTCGCACTTGTGTTAGTGTTGAAAAACCGCTTTTCGCACTTGTGTTAGTGTTGAAAAACCACTTATCGCACTTGTGTTGGTGCAGGAAACCACTTTTGCACTTGTATTAGTGTGGAAAAAACTCTTTTCGCACTTGTTATAGTGTTGAAAAACCACTTTTCGCACTTGTGTTAGTGTTGAAAAACCACTTTTCGCACTTGTGTTGGTGCAGGAAACCACTTTTGCACTTGTATTAGTGTGGAAAAAACACTTTTTGCACTTGTGATAGTGTTGAAAAACCACTTTTCGCACTTGTGTTAGTGTTGAAAAACCACTTTTCGCACTTGTGTTGGTGCAGAAAACCACTTTTGCACTTGTATTAGTGTGGAAAAACCACTTTTCGCACTTGTGTTAGTGTTGAAAAAACACTTTTCGCACTTGTGTTAGTGTTGAAAAACCACTTTTCGCACTTGTGTTAGTGTTGAAAAACCACTTTTCGCACTTGTGTTGGTGCAGGAAACCACTTTTGCACTTGTATTAGTGTGGAAAAACCACTTTTCGCACTTGTGTTAGTGTTGAAAAACCACTTTTCGCACTTGCGTTAGTGTTGAAAAACCATTTTTCGCACTTGTGTTAGTGTTGAAAAACCACTTTTCGCACTTGTGTTAGTGTTGAAAAACCACTTTTCGCACTTGTGTTAGTGTTGAAAAACCACTTTTCGCACTTGTGTTAGTGTTGAAAAACCACTTTTCGCACTTTTGTTGGTGCAGGAAACCACTATTGCACTTGTATTAGTGTGGAAAAACCACTTTTCGCACTTGTGTTAGTGTTGAAAAACCACTTTTCGCACTTGTGTTAGTGTTGAAAAACCACTTTTCGCACTTGTGTTAGTGTTGAAAAACCACTTTTCGCACTTGTGTTAGTGTTGAAAAACCACTTTTCGCACTTGTGTTAGTGTTGAAAAACCACTTTTCGCACTTTTGTTGGTGCAGGAAACCACTTTTGCACTTGTATTAGTGTGGAAAAACCACTTTTTGCACCTGTAATAGTGTTGAAAAACCACATTTCGCACTTGTGTTAGTGTAGAAAAACCACTTTTCGCACTTATGTTGGTGCAGGAAACCACTTTTGCACTTGTATTAGTGTGGAAAAAACACTTTTTGCACTTGTGATAGTGTTGAAAAACCACTTTTCGCACTTGTGTTAGTGTTGAAAAACCACTTTTCGTACTTGTGTTGGTGCAGGAAACCATTTTTGCACTTGTATTAGTGTGGAAAAACCACTTTTCGCACTTTTGTTAGTGTTGAAAAAACACTTTTCGCACTTGTGTTAGTGTTGAAAAACCACTTTTCGCACTTGTGTTAGTGTTGAAAAACCACTTTTGCACTTGTATTAGTGTGGAAAAACCACTTTTCGCACTTGTGTTAGTGTTGAAAAACCACTTTTCGCACTTGTGTTAGTGTTGAAAAACCACTTTTCGCACTTGTGTTAGTGTTGAAAAACCACTTTTTGCACTTGTGTTGGTGCAGGAAACCACTTTTGCACTTGTATTAGTGTGGAAAAACCACTTTTCGCACTTGTGTTAGTGTTGAAAAACCACTTTTCGCACTTGTGTTAGTGTTGAAAAACCACTTTTCGCACTTGTGTTGGTGCAGGAAACCACTTTTGCACTTGTATTAGTGTGGAAAAACCACTTTTCGCACTTGTGTTAGTGTTGAAAAACCACTTTTCGCACTTGTGTTAGTGTTGAAAAACCACTTTTCGCACTTGTGTTAGTGTTGAAAAACCACTTATCGCACTTGTGTTGGTGCAGGAAACTACTTTTGTACTTGTATTAGTGTGGAAAAACCACTTTTCGCACTTGTGTTAGTGTTGAAAAACCACTTTTCGCACTTGTGTTAGTGTTGAAAAACCACTTTTCGCACTTGTGTTAGTGTTGAAAAACCACTTTTTGCACTTGTGTTAGTGTTGAATGTTGAAAAACCCACTTATCGCACTTGTGTTGGTGCAGGAAACCACTTTTGCACTTGTATTAGTGTGGAAAAAACACTTTTCGCACTTGTGTTAGTGTTGAAAAACAACTTTTCGCACTTGTGTTAGTGTTGAAAAACCACTTTTCGCACTTGTGTTAGTGTTGAAAAACCACTTTTCGCACTTGTGTTGGTGCAGGAAACCACTTTTTGCACTTGTATTAGTGTGGAAAAACCACTTTTCGCACTTGTGTTAGTGTTGAAAAACCACTTTTCGCACTTGTGTTAGTGTTGAAAAACCACTTTTTGCACTTGTGTTGGTGCAGGAAACCACTTTTGCACTTGTATTAGTGTGGAAAAACCACTTTTCGCACTTGTGTTAGTGTTGAAAAACCACTTTTCGCACTTGTGTTAGTGTTGAAAAACCACTTTTCGCACTTGTGTTGGTGCAGGAAACCACTTTTGCACTTGTATTAGTGTGGAAAAACCACTTTTCGCACTTGTGTTAGTGTTGAAAAACCACTTTTTCGCACTTGTGTTAGTGTTGAAAAACCACTTTTCGCACTTGTGTTAGTGTTGAAAAACCACTTATCGCACTTGTGTTGGTGCAGGAAACTACTTTTGCACTTGTATTAGTGTGGAAAAACCACTTTTCGCACTTGTGTTAGTGTTGAAAAACCACTTTTCGCACTTGTGTTAGTGTTGAAAAACCACTTTTCGCACTTGTGTTAGTGTTGAAAAACCACTTTTTTGCACTTGTGTTAGTGTTGAAAAACCACCTTATCGCACTTGTGTTGGTGCAGGAAACCACTTTTGCACTTGTATTAGTGTGGAAAAAACACTTTTCGCACTTGTGTTAGTGTTGAAAAACAACTTTTCGCACTTGTGTTAGTGTTGAAAAACCACTTTTCGCACTTGTGTTAGTGTTGAAAAACCACTTTTCGCACTTGTGTTGGTGCAGGAAACCACTTTTGCACTTGTATTAGTGTGGAAAAAACCACTTTTCGCACTTGTGTTAGTGTTGAAAAACCACTTTTCGCACTTGTGTTAGTGTTGAAAAACCACTTTTCGCACTTGTGTTGGTGCAGGAAACCACTTTTTGCACTTGTATTAGTGTGGAAAAAACACTTTTCGCACTTGTGTTAGTGTTGAAAAACCACTCTTTTCGCACTTGTGTTAGTGTTGAAAAACCACTTTTCGCACTTGTGTTAGTGTTGAAAAACCACTTTTCGCACTTGTGTTAGTGTTGAAAAACCACTTTTCGCACTTGTGTTGGTGCAGGAAACCACTTTTGCACTTGTATTAGTGTGGAAAAACCACTTTTTGCACTTGTGATAGTGTTGAAAAACCACTTTTCGCACTTGTGTTAGTGTTGAAAAACCACTTTTCGCACTTGTGTTAGTGTTGAAAAACCACTTTTCACACTTGTGTTGGTGCAGGAAACCACTTTTGCACTTGTATTAGTGTGGAAAAACCACTTTTTGCACCTGTGATAGTGTTGAAAAACCACTTTTCGCACTTGTGTTAGTGTTGAAAAACCACTTTTCGTACTTACGTTGGTGCAGGAAACCACTTTTGCACTTGTATTAGTGTGGAAAAACCACTTTTCGCACTTTTGTTAGTGTGAAAAAACACTTTTCGCACTTATGTTAGTGTTGAAAAAACCACTTTTCGCACTTGTGTTAGTGTTGAAAACCACTTTTGCACTTGTATTAGTGTGGAAAAACCACTTTTCGCACTTGTGTTAGTGTTGAAAAAACCACTTTTCGCACTTGTGTTAGTGTTGAAAAACCACTTTTCGCACTTGTGTTAGTGTTGAAAAACCACTTTTTGCACTTGTGTTGGTGCAGGAAACCACTTTTGCACTTGTATTAGTGTGGAAAAAACCACTTTTCGCACTTGTGTTAGTGTTGAAAAACCACTTTTCGCACTTGTGTTAGTGTTGAAAACCCACTTTTTGCACTTGTGTTGGTGCAGGAAACCACTTTTGCACTTGTATTAGTGTGGGAAAAAACACTTTTTGCACTTGTGAAAGTGTGAAAAAACAACTTTTCGCACTTGTGTTGGTGCAGGAAACCACTTTTGTACTTGTATTAGTGTGGAAAAACCACTTTTCGCACTTGTTATAGTGTTGAAAAAACCACTTTTCTGCAACTTGTGGTTAGTGTTGAAAAACCACTTTTCGCACTTGTGTTGGTGCAGGAACCACTTTTGCACTTGTATTAGTGTGGAAAAAAACACTTTTTGCACTTGTGATAGTGTTGAAAAACCACCTTTCGCACTTGTGTTAGTGTTGAAAAACCACTTTTCGCACTTGTGTTGGTGCAGAGAAACCACTTTTGCACTTGTATTAGTGTGGAAAAACCACTTTTCGCACTTGTGTTAGTGTTGAAAAACCACTTTTCGCACTTGTGTTAGTGTTGAAAAACCACTTTTCGCACTTGTGTTAGTGTTGAAAAACCACTTTTCGCACTTGTGTCTGGTGCAGGAAACCACTTTTGCACTTGTATTAGTGTGGAAAAACCACTTTTCGCACTTGTGTTAGTGTTGAAAAACCACTTTTCGCGCTTCGTGTTAGTGTTGAAAAACCACTTTTCGCACTTGTGTTAGTGTTGAAAAACCACTTTTCGCACTTGTTTTAGTGTTGATAAACCACTTTTCGCACTTGTGTTAGTGTTGAAAAACCACTTTTCGCACTTCTGTAGTGTTGAAAAACCACTTTTCGCACTTTTGTTGGTGCAGGAAACCACTTTTGCACTTGTATTTAGTGTGGAAAAACCACTTTTTGCACGTGTGATAGTGTTGAAAAACCACATTTCGCACTTGTGTTAGTGTTGAAAAACCACTTTTCACACTTGTGTTGGTGCAGGAAACCACTTTTGCACTTGTATTAGTGTGGAAAAAACACTTTTTGCACTTGTGATAGTGTTGAAAAACCACTTTTCGCACTTGTGTTAGTGTTGAAAAACCACTTTTCGCACTTGTTATAGTGTTGAAAAACCACTTTTCGCACTTGTGTTAGTGTTGAAAAACACCTCTTTCGCACATGTGTTGGTGCAGGAAAACACTTTTGCACTTGTATTAGTGTGGAAAAACCACTTTTCGCACTTGTGTTAGTGTTGAAAAACCACTTTTCGCACTTGTGTTAGTGTTGAAACACCACTTTTTGCACTTGTGTTGGTGCAGGAAACCACTTTTGCACTTGTATTAGTGTGGAAAAACCACTTTTCGCACTTGTGTTAGTGTTGAAAAACCACTTTTCGCACTTGTGTTAGTGTTGAAAAACCACTTTTCGCACTTGTGTTAGTGTTGAAAAACCACTTATCGCACATGTGTTGGTGCAGGAAGCCACTTTTGCACTTGTATTAGTGTGGAAAAACCACTTTTCGCACTTGTGTTAGTGTTGAAAAACCACTTTACGCACTTGTGTTAGTGTTGAAAAACCACTTTTCGCACTTGTGTTAGTGTTGAAAAACCACTTTTCGCACTTGTGTTAGTGTTGAAAACCACTTATCGCACTTGTGTTGGTGCAGGAAACCACTTTTGCACTTGTATTAGTGTGGAAAAAACTCTTTTCGCACTTGTTATAGTGTTGAAAAACCACTTTTCGCACTTGTGTTAGTGTTGAAAAACACACTTTTCGCACTTGTGTTGGTGCAGGAAACCACTTTTGCACTTGTATTAGTGTGGAAAAAACACTTTTTGCACTTGTGATAGTGTTGAAAAACCACTTTTCGCACTTGTGTTAGTGTTGAAAAACCACTTTTCGCACTTGTGTTGGTGCAGAAAACCACTTTTGCACTTGTATTAGTGTGGAAAAACCACTTTTCGCACTTGTGTTAGTGTTGAAAAAACACTTTTTCGCACTTGTGTTAGTGTTGAAAAACCACTTTTCGCACTTGTGTTAGTGTTGAAAAACCACTTTTCGCACTTGTGTTGGTGCAGGAAACCACTTTTGCACTTGTATTAGTGTGGAAAAACCACTTTTCGCACTTGTGTTAGTGTTGAAAAACCACTTTTCGCACTTGTGTTAGTGTTGAAAACCCACTTTTTGCACTTGTGTTGGTGCAGGAAACCACTTTTGCACTTGTATTAGTGTGGAAAAAACACTTTTTGCACTTGTGAAAGTGTTGAAAAACCACTTTTCGCACTTGTGTTGGTGCAGGAAACCACTTTTTGTACTTGTATTAGTGTGGAAAAACCACTTTTCGCACTTGTTATAGTGTTGAAAAAACCACTTTTTCGCACTTGTGTTAGTGTTGAAAAACCCACTTTTCGCACTTGTGTTGGTGCAGGAAACCACTTTTGCACTTGTATTAGTGTGGAAAAAACACTTTTTGCACTTGTGATAGTGTTGAAAAAACCACCTTTCGCACTTGTGTTAGTGTTGAAAAACCTACTTTTCGCACTTGTGTTGGTGCAGGAAACCACTTTTGCACTTGTATTAGTGTGGAAAAACCACTTTTACGCACTTGTGTTAGTGTTGAAAAACCACTTTTCGCACTTGTGTTAGTGTTGAAAACCCACTTTTTGCACTTGTGTTGGTGCAGGAAACCACTTTTGCACTTGTATTAGTGTGGAAAAAACACTTTTTGCACTTGTGAAAGTGTTGAAAAACCACTTTTCGCACTTGTGTTGGTGCAGGAAACCACTTTTGTACTTGTATTAGTGTGGAAAAAACCACTTTTCGCACTTGTTATAGTGTTGAAAAACACTTTTCGCACTTGTGTTAGTGTTGAAAAACCACTTTTCGCACTTGTGTTGGTGCAGGAAACCACTTTTTGCACTTGTATTAGTGTGGAAAAAACACTTTTTGCACTTGTGATAGTGTTGAAAAACCACCTTTCGCACTTGTGTTAGTGTTGAAAAACCACTTTTCGCACTTGTGTTGGTGCAGGAAACCACTTTTGCACTTGTATTAGTGTGGAAAAACCACTTTTCGCACTTGTGTTAGTGTTGAAAAAACCACTTTTCGCACTTGTGTTAGTGTTGAAAAACCACTTTTCGCACTTGTGTTAGTGATGGAAAAACCACTTTTCGCACTTGTGTTTGGTGCAGGAAACCACTTTTGCACTTGTATTAGTGTGGCAAAACCACTTTTCGCACTTGTGTTAGTGTTGAAAAACCACTTTTCGCGCTTGTGTTAGTGGTTGAAAAACCACTTTTCGCACTTGTGTTAGTGTTGAAAAACCACTTTTCGCACTTGTTTTAGTGTTGATAAACCACTTTTCGCACTTGTGTTAGTGTTGAAAAACCACTTTTCGCACTTCTGTTAGTGTTGAAACACCACTTTTCGCACTTTTGTTGGTGCAGGAAACCACTTTTGCACTTGTATTAGTGTGGAAAAACCACTTTTTGCACGTGTGATAGTGTTGAAAAACCACATTTCGCACTTGTGTTAGTGTTGAAAAACCACTTTTCACACTTGTGTTGGTGCAGGAAACCACTTTTGCACTTGTATTAGTGTGGAAAAAAACACTTTTTGCACTTGTGATAGTGTTGAAAAACCACTTTTCGCACTTGTGTTAGTGTTGAAAAACCACTTTTCGCACTTGTTATAGTGTTGAAAAACCACTTTTCGCACTTGTGTTAGTGTTGAAAAACCACTTTTCGCACATGTGTTGGTGCAGGAAACCACTTTTGCACTTGTATTAGTGTGGAAAAACCACTTTTCGCACTTGTGTTAGTGTTGAAAAACCACTTTTCGCACTTGTGTTAGTGTTGAAACACCACTTTTCGCACTTGTGTTGGTGCAGGAAACCACTTTTGCACTTGTATTAGTGGTGGAAAAACCACTTTTCGCACTTGTGTTAGTCGTTGAAAAACCACTTTTCGCACTTGTGTTAGTGTTGAAAAACCACTTTTCGCACTTGTGTTAGTGTTGAAAAACCACTTATCGCACATGTGTTGGTGCAGGAAGCCACTTTTGCACTTGTATTAGTGTGGAAAAACCACTTTTCGCACTTGTGTTAGTGTTGAAAAACCACTTTACGCACTTGTGTTAGTGTTGAAAAACCACTTTTCGCACTTGTGTTAGTGTTGAAAAACGCTTTTCGCACTTGTGTTAGTGTTGAAAAACCACTTATCGCACTTGTGTTGGTGCAGGAAACCACTTTTGCACTTGTATTAGTGTGGAAAAAACTCTTTTCGCACTTGTTATAGTGTTGAAAAACACTTTTCGCACTTGTGTTAGTGTTGAAAAAACCCACTTCTTTCGCCACTTGTGTTGGTGCAGGAAACCACTTTTGCACTTGTATTAGTGTGGAAAAAACACTTTTTGCACTTGTGTTAGTGTTGAAAAACCACTTTTCGCACTTGTGTTAGTGTTGAAAATACCACTTTTCGCACTTGTGTTGGTGCAGAAAACACTTTTGCACTTGTATTAGTGTGGAAAAAACACTTTTCGCACTTGTGTTAGTGTTGAAAAACACTTTTCGCACTTGTGTTAGTGTTGAAAAACCACTTTTCGCACTTGTGTTAGTGTTGAAAACCACTTTTCGCACTTGTGTTGGTGCAGGAAACACTTTTGCACTTGTATTAGTGTGGAAAAACCACTTTTCGCACTTGTGTTAGTGTTGAAAAAACACTTTTCGCACTTGCGTTAGTGTTGAAAAACCATTTTCGCACTTGTGTTAGTGTTGAAAAACCACTTTTCGCACTTGTGTTAGTGTTGAAAACCACTTTTCGCACTTGTAGTTAGTTGAAAAACCCACTTTTCGCACTTGTGTTAGTGTTGAAAACACCACTTTTTCGACACTTTTGCTTTGTGTGCAGGAAACCATATTGCCACTTGTATTAGTGTGGATAAACCACTTTTCGCACTTGTGTTAGTGTTGGAAAACCACTTTTCGCACTTGTGTTAGTGTGAAAACTCCACTTTCGCACTTGTGTTAGTGTTGAAAACCACTTTTCGCACTTGTGTTAGTGTTGAAAAACCACTTTCGCACTTGTGTTAGTGTTGAAAACACTTTTCGCACTTTTGTTGGTGAGAAACCACTTTTGCCACTTGTATTAGTTGTTGTGGAAAACCAACATTGTTA